>NW_027207716.1:0-129072 GCF_963455315.2 Globicephala melas
TACATTCTTAGGCGTTTAATATGGGGTGTTGAGTCCATTTCGTTGAGCAAGGAGTAGCTCTTGTCTATTCCATATTTGGCTTAAGGAACTTTATCTGTGCTCATTTCAATCTCTGGTTTTATGCAGCACCCCAACTCACCTTTCCCCTTAAGCAAGCATAAGTTGGTTTTCTAAATTTGAGACCCTGTTCTGTTCTGTAATTCAGTTCCTGTGTAGCCAAGTTTACATTCCGTGTATTACTGATATCTTATGATGTTTCTTTTTCTGTGTGACTTATTTCAGTTAGAATCATCATACCTGAATCCACTCATTGTGCTGCTAAGGGCCTGATGACATAGATTTCATTGCTGAGTGATATTGCTTTGTAAGTAAATACCACAACTTCTTTATCCATTTTTCACTTTCTGCGATGTTGAACTTGTACTGTAAACGAGGTTCTTGTAAACAGAGGCGTCCCAAACTTTGGGGTGGCTGTGTCTTTTTGATTTTAATTTCCCTAAGCTATAGGACCATAAGTGGAAGTGCCCTAGGCTCTGTTGCTTTGTTTTTTAGATGTTTGTTTTTGGCCAAGTGCATCATTGTGGACGTTCTCCCTCTTTTCCTATGCTTTCAATGCAATTCCAGTCTACCTCCTGAAATCGGTTTCCTGCAATTCTGCCCCGCTTTCAAGTCCTCTTGGCAGCCTTACTTCAGTATATTTTTGGACGATAGCTGTCATTTATAACTCTGCAGGTTTGTGAATTACAGTGCCCCTGAGCTCCTTTCTTCAACTCGCTTTCTTGTGAGCTGGCCGCACCACCGCAGGATGGCTTCCGGCCCTAATCTGGTTCCGGCACGGCACGCTGAGCCTTTGTTTATTTCCTCTTCCTGGTGGGAAATGAGAGTTAAATTTGCCCGTCCAGACACCTCCAGCTAGTCTCTCATTGGTTCTCGCTATTCCTGTTCATCTTCCGCAGAAATTGCAAACTGGGCCAAACAGGAGGTTAAAGGCGCTGACTCTCCAAGTGGGGAGAGTGTTAGTAAAGCGTCTGGAATGTTGCACCCGAGTACCAGGGGAGGAAAACTGAGACATATTTGAACACGTCTCCCGATCACATGGTTGATCATACTCTGGGTTCCACATGCATGTTTTAGCTGAAGGAAGAATACCTTAAACCTGGGTAGTTGAAACCCGTGGAATGGGTACCATGCAATATGACTTCAAAGGGTCTTCATTTGCTCACCGAACCTCTCCAATCCTATCACTGCTGCGTTTATGTCCCTGTACACATGCTTGATTCTCTTTCGGAGACATAGCAATCCATAGGTTTTAAGATACTTAAGAGTCAGGTACATTCTTAGGCGTTTAATATGCGGTGTTGAATCCATTTCGTTGAGCAAGGAGTAGCTCTTGTCTATTCCATATTTGGCTTAAGGAACTTTATCTGTGCTCATTTCAATCTCTGCTTTTATGCAGCATCCCAACTCACCTTTACCCTTAAGCAAGCATAAGTTGGTTTTCTAAATTTGAGTCCCTGTTCTGTTCTGTAATTCAGTTCCTGTGTAGCCAAGTTTACATTCCGTGTATTACTGATATCTTATGATGTTTCTTTTTCTGTGTGACTTATTTCAGTTAGAATCATCGTACCTGAATCCACTCATTGTGCTGCTACGGGCCTGATGACATAGATTTCACTGCTGAGTGATACTGCATTGTACATAAGTACCACAAGTTCTTTATCCATTTTTCACTTTCTGTGATATTGAACTTGTACGGTAAACGAGGTTCTTGTAAACAGAGGCGTCCCAAACTTTGGGGTGACTGTGTCGTTTTGATTTTAATTTCCCTAAGCTATATGGCCATAAGTGGGAGTGCCCTAGGCTCTGTTGCTTTGTTTTTTAGATGTTTCAGGAAACACCATACACTTCTCCCGAGTGTCTGTTGGCAATTTACATCCCGCCCATCAGCATAACAAGGCTCCCAGTTCTCCATGGCCTGTCCTGCCTTTCTGGATTTTACACTTTTTTCAGATGGCCCTTTTGACCGGGGGGAAGTGAGACTTCATTGTAGTGCAGATTTCCTTTGCAAGCTTGCGTGGTTGGCCAAAAAGGGCGTATGCGTTTTTTCCTGAATATATTCAGGAAAAAACGCATACGCCCTTTTTGTCCAAGTGCATCATTGTGGACGTTCTGCCTCTTTTCCTATGCTTTCAATGCAATTCCAGTCTACCTCCTGAAATCGGTTGCCTGCAATTCTGCCCCGCTTTCAAGTCCTCTTGGCAGCCTTACTTCAGTATATTTTTGGACGATAGCTGTCATTTATAACTCTGCAGGTTTGTGAATTACAGTGCCCCTGAGCTCCTTTCTTCAACTCGCTTTCTTGTGAGCTGGCCGCAACACCGCAGGATGGCTTCAGGCCCTAATCTGGTTCCGGCATGGCACGCTGAGCCTTTGGTTATTTCCTCTTCCTGGTGGGAAATGAGAGTTAAATTTGCCCGTCCAGACACCTCCAGCTAGTTTCTCATTGGTTCTCCCTATTCCTGTTCATCTTCCGCAGAAATTGCAAACTGGGCCAAACAGGAGGTTAAAGGCACTGACTCTCCAAGTCGGGAGAGTGTTAGTAAAGCGTCTGGAATGTTGCACCCGAGTACCAGGGGAGGAAAACTGAGACATATTTGAACACGTCTCCCGTTCACACGGTTGATCATACTCTGGGTTCCACATGCATGTTTTAGCTGAAGGAAGAATACCTTAAACCTGGAGAGTTGAGACCCGTGTAATGGGTACCATGCAATATGACTTCAAAGGGTCTTCATTTGCTTACCGAACCTCTCCAATCCTATCACTGCTGCGTTTATGCCCCTGTACACCCGCTTGATTCTCTTATGGAGACATAGCAATCCATAGGTTTTAAGATACTTACTAGTCAGGTACATTCTTAAGCGTTTAATATGGGGTGTTGAGTCCATTTCGTTGAGCAAGGAGTAGCTCTTGTCTATTCCATATTTGGCTTAAGGAACTTTATCTGTGCTCATTTCAATCTCTGGTTTTATGCAGCACCCCAACTCACCTTCCCCCTTAAGCAAGCATAAGTTGGTTTTCTAAATTTGAGACCCTGTTCTGTTTTGTAATTCAGTTCATGTGTAGCCAAGTTCACATTCCGTGTATTAGTGATACCTTATGATGTTTCTTTTTCTGTGTGACTTATTTCACTTAGAATCATCGTGCCTCAATCCACTCATTATGCTGGTACGGGCCTGGTGACATAGATTTCATTGCTGAGTGGTATTCTGTTGTACATAAGTACCGCAACTTCTTTATCCATTATTTGCTCTCTGGGATACTTAACTTGTGCCGCAGAAGAGATTCCTGTAAAAAGAGCCGTCCCAAATTTTGGGGTGGCTGTGTCTTTTTGATTTTAATTTCCCTAAGCTATAGGACCATAGGTGGAAGTGCCCTAGGCTCTGTTGCTTTGTTTTTTAGATGTTTCAGGAAACACCATACACTTCTACAGAGCAGCTGTTGGGAATTTACATCCCGCCCATCAGCATAACAAGGCTCCCAGTTCTCCATGGCCTGTTCTGCCTTTCTGGATTTTACACTTTTTTCAGATGGCCCTTTTGACCGGGGGGAAGTGAGACTTCATTGTAGTGCAGATTTCCTTTGCAAGCTTGCTTGGTTGGCCAAAAAGGGCGTATGCGTTTTTTCCTGAATATATTCAGGAAAAAACACATACGCCCTTTTTGGCCAAGTGCATCATTGTCGACGTTCTTCCTCTTTTCCTGTGTTTTAAATGCAATCCAATTCCGATTCCTCCTGAAATCGGTTTCCTGCAATTCTGCCCCGCATTCAAGTCATCTTGGCAGCCCTACTTCAGTATATTTTCGGACAATAGCTGTCATTTATAAATCTGCAGGTTTGTGAATTACAGTGCCCCTGAGCTCCTTTCTTCAACTCGCTTTCTTTTGAGCTGGCCACAACACCGCAGGATTGCTTCAGGCCCTAATCTGGTTCCGGCACGGCATGCTGAGCCTTTGGTTTATTCCTCTTCCCTGTGGGAAATGAGAGTTAAATTTGCCCGTCCAGACACCTCCAGCTAGTCTCTCATTGGTTCTCGCTATTCCTGTTCATCTTCCGCAGAAATTGCAAACTGGGCCAAACAGGAGGTTAAAGGGACTGACTCTCGAAGTCGGGAGAGTGTTAGTAAAGCGTCTGGAATGTTGCACCCGAGTACCAGGGAACGAAAAGTGAGACACATTTGAACACGTTTCTCGATCACACGGTGGATCATACTCTGGGTTCCACATGCATGTTTTAGCTGAAGGAAGAATCCCTTAAACCTGGAGAGTTGAGACCCATGGAATGGGTACCATGCAATATGACTTCAAAGGGTCTCCATTTGCTCACCGAACCTCACCAATCTTATGAGCCCCAAGTGTCCAGCCTTATGTGTCACCCAGCTCTCGGTGTAGATATGGTAAATGCAGGATGCAGCAGAAGCCTTGAATGAATTACTTAAGTATTGCTCTCTATTTCACTGTCATTGTGTTTTGTTTAAGAAATTTATTTTTAATATGGGATTTAGCTGATTTTCACTGCTTTAATCCCGCTGTACACACTCTTGATTCTCTTACAGAGATATATAAATCCATTGCTTTTATGATTCTTACTAGGCAGGTATATTCCTAGGCGTTGAATATGGGGTGTTGAGTCCATTTCGTTGAGCAAGGAGTAGCTCTTGTCTATTCCATATTTGCCTTATAGAACGTTATCTGTGCTCATTTCAATCTCTGGTTTTATGTAGCACCCCAACTCACCTTTCCCCTTAAGCAAGCATAAGTTGGTTTTCTAAATTTGAGACCCTGTTCTGTTTTGGAATTCAGTTCCTGTGTAGCCAAGTTTACATTCCGTGTATTAGTGATATCTTATGATGTTTCTTTTTCTGTGTGATTTATTTCAGTTAGAATCATCGTACCTGAATCCACTCATTATGCTGCTACGGGCCTGATGACATAGATTTCATTGCTGAGTGATACTGCATTGTACGTAAGTACCACAAGTTCTTTATCCATTTTTCACTTTCTGTGATATTGAACTTGTACGGTAAATGAGGTTCTTGTAAACAGAGGCGTCCCAAACTTTGGGGTGGCTGTGTCTTTTTGATTTTAATTTCCCTAAGCTATAGGACCATAAGTGGAAGTGCCCTAGGCTCTGTTGCTTTGTTTTTTAGATGTTTCAGGAAACACCATACACTTCTCCCGAGTGTCTGTTGGCAATTTACATCCCGCCCATCAGCATAACAAGGCTCCCAGTTCTCCATGGCCTGTCCTGCCTTTCTGGATTTTACACTTTTTTCAGATGGCCCTTTTGACCGGGGGGAAGTGAGACTTCATTGTAGTGCAGATTTCCTTTGCAAGCTTGCTTGGTTGGCCAAAAAATGTGTATGTGTTTTTTCCTGAATATATTCAGGAAAAAACACATACGCCCTTTTTGGCCAAGTGCATCATTGTCGAGGTTCTGACTCTCTTCATATGTTTTCAATGCAATTCCAGTCTACCTCCTGAAATCGGTTTCCTGCAGTTCTGCCTTGCTTTCAATGTCTCTTCATAGCCTTACCTCAATATATTTTTTGAAAATACTTGACCTTTATAACTCTGCAGGTTTTTGAATTGCAGTGGCCCTTAGCCCCACTTTTCAGCTCTTATTTTTGTGGTCTTGCCCCATAACCACAGGATTCCTTGAAGCCCTATTTTTCTTCTGGGGCACCTTGCTGTGCCTTTGGTTAATTCTTCTTACTGATGTGACATTAGAGTGACATGTGCCCATTGAAACCGCTACAGCTTATTTCTCACTGGTTCCCCCTATTCCCATTCATCCTCCACACTAACTGCAGACTGTGCGATACCAGAACTTAAAGGCATTGACTCCATGTGGGGATGTTGTTAGTAAAGCGGCTGGAATGTTGATCCGCAGCCCCAGGAGAGGAAAAATGAGGTGCGTTTTAGAAACCTTTCCCGATCATATGGTATACCAGTCGCTGGGTTTCCCAAGCATGGTTTAGCTGTAGGAAGATTCCCTTCAACCTGGAGTGTTGGGACCCTTGGACTGAGTAGCATGAAGTATTGCATTAAACTTTCGGCAGTTGCTCACCAAAGCTCACCAATCCTCTCAGCCCCAGGTGTCCAGCCTTATGTCTTATCCAGCTGTGGGTTTATATGTGGTCAATCCAGGTTGCATCACATCCCCTGAGCGAATTTTGTAAGAATTTTTCTCTCTTTCATTGTTTCAGCGTTTTCTTTTTTAAATTTATTTCTATAATGGGGTTTAGCTCATTTTCACTGCTGTGTTTGTGCCGCTCTGCACACACTTGATTCCCTTATGGAGATATATCAATACATGGGTTTTAAGATTCTTATTACTCAGATATATTTCTCTGCGGTGTATAGGGTGTGTTGAGGCCAGTTCATTGAGCAAGGTGTAGATCTTGTCTAATACCTATTTGGTTTATTGAACGGTATCTGTGCTAATTTCAAACTCTGGTTTTATGCATCACCCCACCTCTCCTTTCCCCTTAAGCTGACATAAGTGTGTTTTCTAAATGTGAGACACTGTTCTGTTCTGTAATTCATTTCTTGTGCAGCCATATTTACCCTCCCTCTATAAGTGATATCTTATGATATGTTTCTTTTTCTGTTTGACTTATTTCAAGTAGTATTATCGGACCTAAATCCACTCTTTATCCTTCTACTAGCCTTATTACATTGATTTCATGGTGAAGAGATATTCCATTGTACATAAGTACCACATCTTCTTTATCCATTGTTCTCTTTCCTGGGATATTTAAGGTGTACTGAAGTTGAGGTTCTTGTAAACAGAGTAGCCCTAAACTGTGGTGTGCTTGTGTCTTGTTGATTTTTAGACTTCCCTAGATATACTCCCATGATTGGAAGTGTCCTATGCTCTGTAGCTCTGTTTTTTAGATGATTTAGGAACCACCATACACTTCTCCAGAGTGGCTCTCGGCAGTTCACACACTGCCCATCAGCGTATAAAGGCTCCCTGTTCTCCATGGCCTGTCCTGCCTTTCTGGATTTTACACTTTTTTAGGATGGCCCTTTTGACCGGTGGGAAGTGAGACTTCTTTGTTGTGCACATTTGCATTGCTTGCTTGCTTCGTTGCCCATAAAGTGCGTATGCGTTTTTTCCTGGATATAATCAGGAAAAAACGCATACGCCCTTTTGGGCCAACTGCATCATTGTCGAAATTCTGCCGCTTTTCATGTGCATTAAAGACGAGTCCAATCTATCTCTTGAAATCTGTTTCTTGCAATTCTGTCTTGCATTCAGATCCTCTTCTTTGCCTTACCTCAACATATTTTTGGACGTTAGTTTTCATTTATAACTCTGCAGGTTTGTGAATTGCAGTGACCCTGAGCTCCATTTTTTAAGTTGCTCTTTTGTGAGCTGGCCTCAAACCCGCAGGATTGCTTCAGGCCCTATTTTGGCTCCGGCGAGGCAGGCTGAGCCTTTCTTTAATTCTTATTCTTAATGGGAAATTAGAGTGATATGTGCCCGTCCAAACCCCTACAACTATTCTCTCATTGGTTCCCCCTCTTCCCGTTCATCCTCCTCACAATTTGCAAAATGTGTGAAACAGAAGTTGAAATGTGCTGATTCTCCAAGTGGGGAGATTCTAAGTAACATGGCTGGAATGGTGAACAGGAGCACCAGGAGAGGATAAATGAGGTGCATTTTAGACACATCTCCCGATCACATGGTGTACAGTCCTCTGGGTTTTCCATGCATGTTTTAGCTGTAGGAAGATCCCTTGAACCTGCAGATTTGGGACCCATTGAATGGGTACCAGGTAGTATTACTTTAAAGGGTGTGCATTTCCTCACCCAACCTCACATTTCTCTTAGCGCAAACAGTTTCCAGCCTTATGTCTCATCCTGCTGTGGGTCTAGATGTGTTCAATCCATGTTGCATCACCGTCCCTGAGGAAAAGTTGTAAGAGGTTTTCTCTGTCTCTCTGTCGTTTATTTTTTTCAATTTATTACTATATTGGTTACAGCTGATTTTCAAAGCTCTGTTTCTTGCTGCTGTACATCCACTTGATTCACGTACAGAGAGTCATCAATAAATTCTTTTTCAGATTCTTACCAGTCGTATATATTCTTTTCTGGTGACTTGAGTGTGCTGAGTGCAGTTCTTTTAGCTACCGTGTAGGCCTTGTTGATTATCAGTTTGGTATTTGGAATGGTATCTTTGCTAATTTCAACCTCCTGGATGATGCCTCACCCCTCCCCACCTTTCCCGTTTAGCAGCCTTATGCGTGTTTTCTACATATTTGACTATGTTTTTGTTTTGTAATTTATTTCATGTGTAGCCATTTTGGATTCCACCTTTAAGTGATATCTTATGATATGTGTCTTTTTCTTTTTGAATTCTGTCACTTAGAATGATCATACGTAACTCCTCCGGAGTTGTTACAACTGGCCATATTTCATTGATTTCCAGGCTGAATAATATTCCACTCTACCTAAGTACCACATCTCTATCCATTTTTTCCCTCCAGAGACATTTAAGTTATATCCTAGTCGAGGATCTTTTAAACAGAGAGGGGGTAAACATTGGGGTGCCTGTGTCCTCTCGATTTTTGTTTTTCCCAAGATATACGCCCATGAGTGCAAGTGCCCTATGCTCTGTAGCTCATTTTTTAGATGCTTTAGTAAACACAATACACTTCTCCAGAATGGCCGTTGGCAATATACATTTCCACTATAAGTCTCACAGGGCTCCCTCTTCTCGTTGCCCTGTCCTGCATTTCTGTTGTTTACGCTTTATGAGGATGGCTCTTCTGACTGATGCGAAGTGATATCTTTTGTAGTATTGACTTCCAGTGCCCACCTGTTTGGTTGGCTAAAAAAGTGTATGCCCTTTTCTTGAATATATACAGAAAAAAACGCATACACCCTTTTTGGCCAACTGCAATGTTGGCAATGTTGGCAATGTTCAGCTCCTTTTCTTGTGCTTAATGGCGAGTCCTTTCTACCTCCTCAAATCCCTTTCCTGCCATTCTCCCTTGCTTACAAGTCCTTTTCTCTGACTTTCCTCAAGACATTTTTCAGTGATGGATATTTTCAACTCTGCAGTTTTGTGAATTTTACTGCCCCTGAGTTCCATTGTTCAACTTGTGTTTATGGGAACTGGCCACAAAGCAGCGGGATTTCCTCAAGCCCTATACTGTTTCCATGGGCAACCCTAGCCTTTGGTCAATTCGTCTTCCTGATTGGAAATTAGAGTGACATGTGCCTGTCTGAACACCTAGGACTTGTCTCTCATTGTTCCTCATCCTTCCGCTTCATCCTCTGGACAAATTCCAAACTGTACGCAACAGGATGTTGACAGTGCTGACATCTCCAAGTGGGGAGACTGTTAGTAAAGACGCTGGAGGGGTGAACCCGAGCACCAGGAGATGAGGAGATGAGATGCCTTTTCCAAACTCTTCCCGATCAGACGGTATACCATCCTCTGGGTGTGACAGACATGTTTTAGCAGTAGGAAGAGTCCCATTCATGTAAGGAGAACACCAGGGCTTTTTCAAAATCAGTGTCTCCCCGAAACCCAAACTGGGGAAGTTTTTAAGCTACGGCTACACATATGTTCATTAAGGGCCTTGGGAAGTAGGCAGAGTCCAAACTTTAGATGATTGAAGTCTTCAGGGTCAGAAGCACTCACCACCAGCTTCCCTTAGGCTACACTTTAACTATCATTGATAGATGATGTCAATAAAAATATCTATTCTTTTTCAGATTATTTCCCCTTATAGGTTATTGCAAAATGTTGAGTGTAGTTCCCTGTGCTATACAGTAGTTCCTTGTTGATGATCTATTTTATACATAGCAGTGTGTATGTGTTAATTCCAAACTGTTAATTTATCCCTCCTCCCACCTTTCCCCTTTGGTAATAATAAATTATAAGATTTTATACTTCTCAGAAATGGGGGAGCTGAAAGAGAGGTATCATTTTCAATGGAAAAGCATTTAAAACAAGATTGAAGGTTTAACCAAGATTATTAGATGTACATCCTTGGAAAGAAATCACTTCGTTTCTCTAATATTGACCTGACAAATAAGACAAACCTTTTCACTGAACTTGCTTATAAAAAGTGATGGAAATATCAAATGGAAGTGTTAGAAACATCTTATTTTACCCGAGCCTTATACACTGTTCTATGTTAACTACAGTTTGGCTCACACATCTGTTCATTGAGGTTACAATAGTCTCAATTTCTGTTACTGATCCTCCAGAGTGGACCCCAACAAGTGTCCCCCTGCCCAGTGTCATTGGGGCCAACAGATCGAGACTGAGTTTGGTTCACAAGCAAAGGAAACTTTATATTTTGATCAGAGAATGGAGAGGTGAGAGCATGCACTACCCCGTGGGCTGTGGGCTGGGCTGCTGTGTAGAGATCCTGTCAGAGTCAGTGGGAGGGAGGGAGGCGGCAGAGCTCTCGAGGGCCGGGTTGGCTGTAGCTCAGGCTCTATATCGTGGAGTCTGCACTGGGCCCCAGGAGCTGAGGTGTCGACCCAGCCATTCTGCACTAGGAAATCTGGTCTGAAGTGCCGGGTGTGGAACCTCTGCATGCGGGACCCTAGGAGCACGTGAAATTAGACAAAGCACAAAGGATAAAAAAGGTTAGACTTGACTTTATTGCCCAGATTCTATTTTTATCTCCCAGGGATTTTTAATGGGCTTTGCTGGGGACAAACCCCTCCTCTGCCTTTTGTCCCGTTCCTCATTCTTGGAGTGCTGAGGGTGCAGACCCTTCTTCTGTAACTGCTGAGTGCTGAGTTGGGAGCCCTCATACCCTGGGGCGAGGGTCAGAGCTTCTCCCCAGCAGCCTCCCGGTGACGTTGATTGTCCCCAGGACCCCTGCCTCCCTGCTCGTCCACCTGAGCACCAGCATTGGAAGTGTTATAGATTCTAATGACCTTTAAGGGTCCAGGAAAGAGATGTGCAGAGACGCTGTGGGGGCCGGTTTCACCCCGCCCCACATTTGTTCGGCCACCTTAGGCTGACCGTTTCTGCCAGCCTAGATGCTCTGACCAGTAGTCTGCGCTTTCTTCAATTAGGCCCCTGAATTAACGTACAAACAGCACCAGGTGTCAGAGCCCTGCCCGCTCAACTCCCAGACAGTCCAGGGTCAGTGGTGATAAGGACCATGATGGCTACTGAGTCAACAGCCTTTTGAAGTAAACAGGAGTCCAGCCGGTCTTATTGGCCACCATCATCACGGTGTCTGTAGGCTTTTCTATGGTGACAGTGTGGTATACTGTTCCCCCGCCAAGATTATTAGCTCCCCTCTGGGTGCAGTAAGTCCTGCAAGCAGTAGTCTACTCTTTTGGGACACACTCTTGTTGTTTTATGAGAGAAACTCCAGGTCAAGTGATGTTCACACGAGTCGTCATGGTGCCCTGTTGCCCCCGGTTATCTCTCTGGATGTTGGAGTTGGAGGGCCTCCTCACTCGAGGTCGGTGTGCCCACGGAGCGAACCCTGCAACTTCAGGGCATGGTTGGTGGTTAGGATCACCACGTGGGGTCCTTTTCCCTTAGGAGGGAGGTGGCCTTTTGGGCTGCTGATTTCCAGGTTTTTAGATACCGCCAGTATCTTGGCCAGATGTGGCAGTGGGCCAAGCTCCTTAGTGACCGTAGTTTATCCTACCTGGATGGCATTCTTGCATTGTTCCATTTCAAGTGGTCCCAGTTTTTGCACTAATTCTCCAATGGCGATTCACCTTTCACCGGGAATGTAAAGGTCAAAGGGTTTATCTAAATTAGGGAGTTCCAGGGCAAGGGTCTGAATTGACTGCTCTTTCCATTCTTGAAAGGCCACTTCTGGATTCTATTCAAAAGGATCATCATCTTTTCCTTTCAGTGTTTCATATAGAGGCCCAGCTAGTAGACTGTAGTTAAGGATCCAGAAGCAGCAAACCCTGGCCTCCCCAGGAACCCCTAAGCTGTCTTCTAGTTTTAGAAAGGGGTAAGGCTGAAAATGGTTTCTTCCCTTTCCTGGGATGGGCTTCTCTGACCTTGTGTGAGAATGAAGCCCAGGCAGGTCACCGCAGTCTGTGATATTTGAGCTTTTTCTTGGACAACTTCTATCCTTTATTGGCTTGGTAGTTCAGAGGCCTCCTTAGTAGGGCTGGCGATCAGAATGTCGTCTGCATATTGAAGGAGGGTTTCCTTTTCCAGAGGTAGAACTTTTAGGTCTTTAGCTAAGCTTTCCCCAAAGACGGTGTGGGAATTTTTGCACCCTTGGGGCCAGACGGCCCGGAAGTATTGTTTTAGTTGTATGTTGAGTCCTGCCACTCACAAGCCAAAATTTCTTGTGACTCTGGGACTAATGGAATACAAAAGAAGGCATCATTGAAGACTAATACAGAATACCATGTCCTGGTGGTTGGTAGAATGACCAGCAGGGTGTAGGAATTAGGAGCAACTGGAGGTATATCCTCGGTGGCTTCACTGACTGTCCTGACATCCTTTACCAGGTCCCCAGCAGCCCATGGGGCTCTCGTGGTCAGACCAATCGCAGAATATGGAGCTCACCTGGGCAGGTACCCCACCCCCACCCCAGCCCACGGGGCTCTTGTGATCAGGCCCCTCCCAGGATACAGAGCTACCCTTGCAGGTACCGTGGCAGGGCTGGGCACACAGGAACCGTGCACATAGCCCTCATTGCAGAGCACCCCCAGCTCACCTGTCGCTCAGAGCTGACACAGAGCACCTCAGAGCAGGACTTGAACTAACAAACAGCAGCTGCGACAGGTCTGTGACCCTGGGCATCACTCCGTGAGGCCTCCCTCCACCTGGTCTTCCAGAGACTTCCACTGCACCCGGGGCACCAGGCCTCTGTCTCCAACCACCACCCACCCCTCCTCTCCCTGACTCCTGGGTTCCTCTCATTAGGAGAGGGTTTTCTTGAAGTTGTCTCCCACTCATGGGCCAGATAAAATGATTAGAAAACAAGCCAAAGCTGCAGCCCCTTGTCTATCCTGACTCTCAGGAGCCCACACCTGTTCCTTGGACCTGGCCGGTTCAGCAAGTTCCATTTTCTGCAACTGTGAGCCCCTGAGGGGTGATGATTGGCTGACCTGGGCAGCCTTACCGTGCCGGCCAGCCCTCCCCAGGTGTGCCTGGGTTGAGATCAATATAAATACCACTCCAGGCAGCAAGAGCCCCTGCAGCCGTGCCTGACGCCATTTTCTCTGCCCTGTCAGCAGTCTCGGGGCTGGGCTGGTGGGAGGGAGTGAGAGGCCACGGCTTTGTGGGTGGCCCAGTGTGAGTGGGGCTCTGCTGGACTTTCTGCAGCAGTTGCCAGGCTGCCACCTGCTAAAGAAGAGGATGTGTCACCCATACCTGCTGCTGGAATTTCTCCCTGGGCAGAGGTGAGGAAGGAAAAAAGCAGTGGGGGCAGGGACAGGACGGGTATCTCAGGCAGGGAAATGGAAATCTTCCAGAAGAGCACCCAGGGCCAGGACCATCCTGGCTGGCCTGCAGGCACCAAGTCGGCCGGCATGCTGTCACTCGTGTGGCTCTATGGCCCTTCCTCTAGGCTTTCAAGTCCTTGTATATATTCAGGTGTTTTACCTGGGACGGGTGGGAATAGTTCAGCAGCAACTGGCCTGGGGCTCAGCTCACGTTTACTCACAGATGCCTCGGCACGGTGCCCCAGCTTTGCAATGAGGACGCTTGTTGCGTGGGGGCTGCTGGCTGAATGGGAGACGATTCCCCACCACTGACCAACTTCAGAATTGTTTACAACTGGAGCAAGTGCCCTGATACGGTTTTCCTCTGTGTAACTGGTGGGTTCTGTGTTTTTTTCTCTTTTTCGTTTTTGGTTCAAGGTAGATTTTATTCCTCTTTTTTGTATTTACAGATATAAGCATGGAAATAATTTATTCATATAAATACATGTATGTGCAGGGAATAATTGTTTTTTCTGTTTTATTTTTTAAATTTTATTTCTTTTTAATTTTGAATTTTATTTTATATTTTTATACAGCAGGTTCTTATTGGTTATCTATTTTATACATATAAATGTATACATGCCAATCCCAGTCTCTCAACTCCTCCCACCACCACCCCCCCAACAGCTTTCCCCCCTTGTTGTCCATACGTTTGTTGTCTACATCTGTTGCTCTATTTATGCCTTGCAAAATGGTTAATCTGTACAGTTTTTCTAGGTTCCACATATATGCATGAATATACAAGATTTGTTTTTCTCTTTCTGACTTACTTCACTCTGTATGACAGTCTCTAGATCCATCGACGTCTCTACAAATGACCCAATTTCATTCCTTTTCATGGCTTAGTAATATTCCATTTTATATATGTACCACAGCTTTATGCATTCGTCTGTCTGTGGGCATTTAGGTTGCTTCCATTACCTCGATATTGTAAATAGTGATGCAATGAACATTGCGGTGAATGACTCTTTTTGATTTATGGTTTTGTCTGGGTATATGTCCAGTACTGGGATTGCTGTATCATATGGTAATTCTATTGTTAGTTTCTTAAGAAATTCCATATTGTTCTCCATAATGACTGTATCAATTTATATTCCCAACAATAGTGGAAGAGGGTTCCTTTTCTCCACACCCTTTCCAGCATTTTTTGTTTGTAGATTTTCTATGATGCCTATTCTACCAGGTGTGAGGTGATACCTCATTGTTGAATCCATTTCGTTGAGCAAGGGGTAGCTCTTGTCTATTCCATATTTGGCTTAAGGAACTTTATCTGTGCTCATTTCAATCTCTGGTTTTATGCAGCACCCCAACTCACCTTCCCCCTTAAGCAAGCATAAGTTGGTTTTCTAAATTTGAGACCCTGTTCTGTTTTGTAATTCAGTTCATGTGTAGCCAAGTTCACATTCCGTGTATTAGTGATACCTTATGATGTTTCTTTTTCTGTGTGACTTATTTCACTTAGAATCATCGTGCCTCAATCCACTCATTATGCTGGTACGGGCCTGGTGACATAGATTTCATTGCTGAGTGGTATTCTGTTGTACATAAGTACCGCAACTTCTTTATCCATTATTTGCTCTCTGGGATACTTAACTTGTGCCGCAGAAGAGATTCCTGTAAAAAGAGCCGTCCCAAATTTTGGGGTGGCTGTGTCTTTTTGATTTTAATTTCCCTAAGCTATAGGACCATAGGTGGAAGTGCCCTAGGCTCTGTTGCTTTGTTTTTTAGATGTTTCAGGAAACACCATACACTTCTACAGAGCAGCTGTTGGGAATTTACATCCCGCCCATCAGCATAACAAGGCTCCCAGTTCTCCATGGCCTGTTCTGCCTTTCTGGATTTTACACTTTTTTCAGATGGCCCTTTTGACCGGGGGGAAGTGAGACTTCATTGTAGTGCAGATTTCCTTTGCAAGCTTGCTTGGTTGGCCAAAAAGGGCGTATGCGTTTTTTCCTGAATATATTCAGGAAAAAACACATACGCCCTTTTTGGCCAAGTGCATCATTGTCGACGTTCTTCCTCTTTTCCTGTGTTTTAAATGCAATCCAATTCCGATTCCTCCTGAAATCGGTTTCCTGCAATTCTGCCCCGCATTCAAGTCATCTTGGCAGCCCTACTTCAGTATATTTTCGGACAATAGCTGTCATTTATAAATCTGCAGGTTTGTGAATTACAGTGCCCCTGAGCTCCTTTCTTCAACTCGCTTTCTTTTGAGCTGGCCACAACACCGCAGGATTGCTTCAGGCCCTAATCTGGTTCCGGCACGGCATGCTGAGCCTTTGGTTTATTCCTCTTCCCTGTGGGAAATGAGAGTTAAATTTGCCCGTCCAGACACCTCCAGCTAGTCTCTCATTGGTTCTCGCTATTCCTGTTCATCTTCCGCAGAAATTGCAAACTGGGCCAAACAGGAGGTTAAAGGGACTGACTCTCGAAGTCGGGAGAGTGTTAGTAAAGCGTCTGGAATGTTGCACCCGAGTACCAGGGAACGAAAAGTGAGACACATTTGAACACGTTTCTCGATCACACGGTGGATCATACTCTGGGTTCCACATGCATGTTTTAGCTGAAGGAAGAATCCCTTAAACCTGGAGAGTTGAGACCCATGGAATGGGTACCATGCAATATGACTTCAAAGGGTCTCCATTTGCTCACCGAACCTCACCAATCTTATGAGCCCCAAGTGTCCAGCCTTATGTGTCACCCAGCTCTCGGTGTAGATATGGTAAATGCAGGATGCAGCAGAAGCCTTGAATGAATTACTTAAGTATTGCTCTCTATTTCACTGTCATTGTGTTTTGTTTAAGAAATTTATTTTTAATATGGGATTTAGCTGATTTTCACTGCTTTAATCCCGCTGTACACACTCTTGATTCTCTTACAGAGATATATAAATCCATTGCTTTTATGATTCTTACTAGGCAGGTATATTCCTAGGCGTTGAATATGGGGTGTTGAGTCCATTTCGTTGAGCAAGGAGTAGCTCTTGTCTATTCCATATTTGCCTTATAGAACGTTATCTGTGCTCA
Organism: Globicephala melas; assembly: GCF_963455315.2. Taxonomy (NCBI): domain Eukaryota; kingdom Metazoa; phylum Chordata; class Mammalia; order Artiodactyla; family Delphinidae; genus Globicephala; species Globicephala melas. Next base: position 16,541 of record NW_027207716.1, read on the forward strand.
TTTCAATCTCTGGTTTTATGTAGCACCCCAACTCACCTTTCCCCTTAAGCAAGCATAAGTTGGTTTTCTAAATTTGAGACCCTGTTCTGTTTTGGAATTCAGTTCCTGTGTAGCCAAGTTTACATTCCGTGTATTAGTGATATCTTATGATGTTTCTTTTTCTGTGTGACTTATTTCAGTTAGAATCATCGTACCTGAATCCACTCATTATGCTGCTACGGGCCTGATGACATAGATTTCATTGCTGAGTGATACTGCATTGTACGTAAGTACCACAAGTTCTTTATCCATTTTTCACTTTCTGTGATATTGAACTTGTACGGTAAATGAGGTTCTTGTAAACAGAGGCGTCCCAAACTTTGGGGTGGCTGTGTCTTTTTGATTTTAATTTCCCTAAGCTATAGGACCATAAGTGGAAGTGCCCTAGGCTCTGTTGCTTTGTTTTTTAGATGTTTCAGGAAACACCATACACTTCTCCCGAGTGTCTGTTGGCAATTTACATCCCGCCCATCAGCATAACAAGGCTCCCAGTTCTCCATGGCCTGTCCTGCCTTTCTGGATTTTACACTTTTTTCAGATGGCCCTTTTGACCGGGGGGAAGTGAGACTTCATTGTAGTGCAGATTTCCTTTGCAAGCTTGCTTGGTTGGCCAAAAAATGTGTATGTGTTTTTTCCTGAATATATTCAGGAAAAAACACATACGCCCTTTTTGGCCAAGTGCATCATTGTCGAGGTTCTGACTCTCTTCATATGTTTTCAATGCAATTCCAGTCTACCTCCTGAAATCGGTTTCCTGCAGTTCTGCCTTGCTTTCAATGTCTCTTCATAGCCTTACCTCAATATATTTTTTGAAAATACTTGACCTTTATAACTCTGCAGGTTTTTGAATTGCAGTGGCCCTTAGCCCCACTTTTCAGCTCTTATTTTTGTGGTCTTGCCCCATAACCACAGGATTCCTTGAAGCCCTATTTTTCTTCTGGGGCACCTTGCTGTGCCTTTGGTTAATTCTTCTTACTGATGTGACATTAGAGTGACATGTGCCCATTGAAACCGCTACAGCTTATTTCTCACTGGTTCCCCCTATTCCCATTCATCCTCCACACTAACTGCAGACTGTGCGATACCAGAACTTAAAGGCATTGACTCCATGTGGGGATGTTGTTAGTAAAGCGGCTGGAATGTTGATCCGCAGCCCCAGGAGAGGAAAAATGAGGTGCGTTTTAGAAACCTTTCCCGATCATATGGTATACCAGTCGCTGGGTTTCCCAAGCATGGTTTAGCTGTAGGAAGATTCCCTTCAACCTGGAGTGTTGGGACCCTTGGACTGAGTAGCATGAAGTATTGCATTAAACTTTCGGCAGTTGCTCACCAAAGCTCACCAATCCTCTCAGCCCCAGGTGTCCAGCCTTATGTCTTATCCAGCTGTGGGTTTATATGTGGTCAATCCAGGTTGCATCACATCCCCTGAGCGAATTTTGTAAGAATTTTTCTCTCTTTCATTGTTTCAGCGTTTTCTTTTTTAAATTTATTTCTATAATGGGGTTTAGCTCATTTTCACTGCTGTATTTGTGCCGCTCTGCACACACTTGATTCCCTTATGGAGATATATCAATACATGGGTTTTAAGATTCTTATTACTCAGATATATTTCTCTGCGGTGTATAGGGTGTGTTGAGGCCAGTTCATTGAGCAAGGTGTAGATCTTGTCTAATACCTATTTGGTTTATTGAACGGTATCTGTGCTAATTTCAAACTCTGGTTTTATGCATCACCCCACCTCTCCTTTCCCCTTAAGCTGACATAAGTGTGTTTTCTAAATGTGAGACACTGTTCTGTTCTGTAATTCATTTCTTGTGCAGCCATATTTACCCTCCCTCTATAAGTGATATCTTATGATATGTTTCTTTTTCTGTTTGACTTATTTCAAGTAGTATTATCGGACCTAAATCCACTCTTTATCCTTCTACTAGCCTTATTACATTGATTTCATGGTGAAGAGATATTCCATTGTACATAAGTACCACATCTTCTTTATCCATTGTTCTCTTTCCTGGGATATTTAAGGTGTACTGAAGTTGAGGTTCTTGTAAACAGAGTAGCCCTAAACTGTGGTGTGCTTGTGTCTTGTTGATTTTTAGACTTCCCTAGATATACTCCCATGATTGGAAGTGTCCTATGCTCTGTAGCTCTGTTTTTTAGATGATTTAGGAACCACCATACACTTCTCCAGAGTGGCTCTCGGCAGTTCACACACTGCCCATCAGCGTATAAAGGCTCCCTGTTCTCCATGGCCTGTCCTGCCTTTCTGGATTTTACACTTTTTTAGGATGGCCCTTTTGACCGGTGGGAAGTGAGACTTCTTTGTTGTGCACATTTGCATTGCTTGCTTGCTTCGTTGCCCATAAAGTGCGTATGCGTTTTTTCCTGGATATAATCAGGAAAAAACGCATACGCCCTTTTGGGCCAACTGCATCATTGTCGAAATTCTGCCGCTTTTCATGTGCATTAAAGACGAGTCCAATCTATCTCTTGAAATCTGTTTCTTGCAATTCTGTCTTGCATTCAGATCCTCTTCTTTGCCTTACCTCAACATATTTTTGGACGTTAGTTTTCATTTATAACTCTGCAGGTTTGTGAATTGCAGTGACCCTGAGCTCCATTTTTTAAGTTGCTCTTTTGTGAGCTGGCCTCAAACCCGCAGGATTGCTTCAGGCCCTATTTTGGCTCCGGCGAGGCAGGCTGAGCCTTTCTTTAATTCTTATTCTTAATGGGAAATTAGAGTGATATGTGCCCGTCCAAACCCCTACAACTATTCTCTCATTGGTTCCCCCTCTTCCCGTTCATCCTCCTCACAATTTGCAAAATGTGTGAAACAGAAGTTGAAATGTGCTGATTCTCCAAGTGGGGAGATTCTAAGTAACATGGCTGGAATGGTGAACAGGAGCACCAGGAGAGGATAAATGAGGTGCATTTTAGACACATCTCCCGATCACATGGTGTACAGTCCTCTGGGTTTTCCATGCATGTTTTAGCTGTAGGAAGATCCCTTGAACCTGCAGATTTGGGACCCATTGAATGGGTACCAGGTAGTATTACTTTAAAGGGTGTGCATTTCCTCACCCAACCTCACATTTCTCTTAGCGCAAACAGTTTCCAGCCTTATGTCTCATCCTGCTGTGGGTCTAGATGTGTTCAATCCATGTTGCATCACCGTCCCTGAGGAAAAGTTGTAAGAGGTTTTCTCTGTCTCTCTGTCGTTTATTTTTTTCAATTTATTACTATATTGGTTACAGCTGATTTTCAAAGCTCTGTTTCTTGCTGCTGTACATCCACTTGATTCACGTACAGAGAGTCATCAATAAATTCTTTTTCAGATTCTTACCAGTCGTATATATTCTTTTCTGGTGACTTGAGTGTGCTGAGTGCAGTTCTTTTAGCTACCGTGTAGGCCTTGTTGATTATCAGTTTGGTATTTGGAATGGTATCTTTGCTAATTTCAACCTCCTGGATGATGCCTCACCCCTCCCCACCTTTCCCGTTTAGCAGCCTTATGCGTGTTTTCTACATATTTGACTATGTTTTTGTTTTGTAATTTATTTCATGTGTAGCCATTTTGGATTCCACCTTTAAGTGATATCTTATGATATGTGTCTTTTTCTTTTTGAATTCTGTCACTTAGAATGATCATACGTAACTCCTCCGGAGTTGTTACAACTGGCCATATTTCATTGATTTCCAGGCTGAATAATATTCCACTCTACCTAAGTACCACATCTCTATCCATTTTTTCCCTCCAGAGACATTTAAGTTATATCCTAGTCGAGGATCTTTTAAACAGAGAGGGGGTAAACATTGGGGTGCCTGTGTCCTCTCGATTTTTGTTTTTCCCAAGATATACGCCCATGAGTGCAAGTGCCCTATGCTCTGTAGCTCATTTTTTAGATGCTTTAGTAAACACAATACACTTCTCCAGAATGGCCGTTGGCAATATACATTTCCACTATAAGTCTCACAGGGCTCCCTCTTCTCGTTGCCCTGTCCTGCATTTCTGTTGTTTACGCTTTATGAGGATGGCTCTTCTGACTGATGCGAAGTGATATCTTTTGTAGTATTGACTTCCAGTGCCCACCTGTTTGGTTGGCTAAAAAAGTGTATGCCCTTTTCTTGAATATATACAGAAAAAAACGCATACACCCTTTTTGGCCAACTGCAATGTTGGCAATGTTGGCAATGTTCAGCTCCTTTTCTTGTGCTTAATGGCGAGTCCTTTCTACCTCCTCAAATCCCTTTCCTGCCATTCTCCCTTGCTTACAAGTCCTTTTCTCTGACTTTCCTCAAGACATTTTTCAGTGATGGATATTTTCAACTCTGCAGTTTTGTGAATTTTACTGCCCCTGAGTTCCATTGTTCAACTTGTGTTTATGGGAACTGGCCACAAAGCAGCGGGATTTCCTCAAGCCCTATACTGTTTCCATGGGCAACCCTAGCCTTTGGTCAATTCGTCTTCCTGATTGGAAATTAGAGTGACATGTGCCTGTCTGAACACCTAGGACTTGTCTCTCATTGTTCCTCATCCTTCCGCTTCATCCTCTGGACAAATTCCAAACTGTACGCAACAGGATGTTGACAGTGCTGACATCTCCAAGTGGGGAGACTGTTAGTAAAGACGCTGGAGGGGTGAACCCGAGCACCAGGAGATGAGGAGATGAGATGCCTTTTCCAAACTCTTCCCGATCAGACGGTATACCATCCTCTGGGTGTGACAGACATGTTTTAGCAGTAGGAAGAGTCCCATTCATGTAAGGAGAACACCAGGGCTTTTTCAAAATCAGTGTCTCCCCGAAACCCAAACTGGGGAAGTTTTTAAGCTACGGCTACACATATGTTCATTAAGGGCCTTGGGAAGTAGGCAGAGTCCAAACTTTAGATGATTGAAGTCTTCAGGGTCAGAAGCACTCACCACCAGCTTCCCTTAGGCTACACTTTAACTATCATTGATAGATGATGTCAATAAAAATATCTATTCTTTTTCAGATTATTTCCCCTTATAGGTTATTGCAAAATGTTGAGTGTAGTTCCCTGTGCTATACAGTAGTTCCTTGTTGATGATCTATTTTATACATAGCAGTGTGTATGTGTTAATTCCAAACTGTTAATTTATCCCTCCTCCCACCTTTCCCCTTTGGTAATAATAAATTATAAGATTTTATACTTCTCAGAAATGGGGGAGCTGAAAGAGAGGTATCATTTTCAATGGAAAAGCATTTAAAACAAGATTGAAGGTTTAACCAAGATTATTAGATGTACATCCTTGGAAAGAAATCACTTCGTTTCTCTAATATTGACCTGACAAATAAGACAAACCTTTTCACTGAACTTGCTTATAAAAAGTGATGGAAATATCAAATGGAAGTGTTAGAAACATCTTATTTTACCCGAGCCTTATACACTGTTCTATGTTAACTACAGTTTGGCTCACACATCTGTTCATTGAGGTTACAATAGTCTCAATTTCTGTTACTGATCCTCCAGAGTGGACCCCAACAAGTGTCCCCCTGCCCAGTGTCATTGGGGCCAACAGATCGAGACTGAGTTTGGTTCACAAGCAAAGGAAACTTTATATTTTGATCAGAGAATGGAGAGGTGAGAGCATGCACTACCCCGTGGGCTGTGGGCTGGGCTGCTGTGTAGAGATCCTGTCAGAGTCAGTGGGAGGGAGGGAGGCGGCAGAGCTCTCGAGGGCCGGGTTGGCTGTAGCTCAGGCTCTATATCGTGGAGTCTGCACTGGGCCCCAGGAGCTGAGGTGTCGACCCAGCCATTCTGCACTAGGAAATCTGGTCTGAAGTGCCGGGTGTGGAACCTCTGCATGCGGGACCCTAGGAGCACGTGAAATTAGACAAAGCACAAAGGATAAAAAAGGTTAGACTTGACTTTATTGCCCAGATTCTATTTTTATCTCCCAGGGATTTTTAATGGGCTTTGCTGGGGACAAACCCCTCCTCTGCCTTTTGTCCCGTTCCTCATTCTTGGAGTGCTGAGGGTGCAGACCCTTCTTCTGTAACTGCTGAGTGCTGAGTTGGGAGCCCTCATACCCTGGGGCGAGGGTCAGAGCTTCTCCCCAGCAGCCTCCCGGTGACGTTGATTGTCCCCAGGACCCCTGCCTCCCTGCTCGTCCACCTGAGCACCAGCATTGGAAGTGTTATAGATTCTAATGACCTTTAAGGGTCCAGGAAAGAGATGTGCAGAGACGCTGTGGGGGCCGGTTTCACCCCGCCCCACATTTGTTCGGCCACCTTAGGCTGACCGTTTCTGCCAGCCTAGATGCTCTGACCAGTAGTCTGCGCTTTCTTCAATTAGGCCCCTGAATTAACGTACAAACAGCACCAGGTGTCAGAGCCCTGCCCGCTCAACTCCCAGACAGTCCAGGGTCAGTGGTGATAAGGACCATGATGGCTACTGAGTCAACAGCCTTTTGAAGTAAACAGGAGTCCAGCCGGTCTTATTGGCCACCATCATCACGGTGTCTGTAGGCTTTTCTATGGTGACAGTGTGGTATACTGTTCCCCCGCCAAGATTATTAGCTCCCCTCTGGGTGCAGTAAGTCCTGCAAGCAGTAGTCTACTCTTTTGGGACACACTCTTGTTGTTTTATGAGAGAAACTCCAGGTCAAGTGATGTTCACACGAGTCGTCATGGTGCCCTGTTGCCCCCGGTTATCTCTCTGGATGTTGGAGTTGGAGGGCCTCCTCACTCGAGGTCGGTGTGCCCACGGAGCGAACCCTGCAACTTCAGGGCATGGTTGGTGGTTAGGATCACCACGTGGGGTCCTTTTCCCTTAGGAGGGAGGTGGCCTTTTGGGCTGCTGATTTCCAGGTTTTTAGATACCGCCAGTATCTTGGCCAGATGTGGCAGTGGGCCAAGCTCCTTAGTGACCGTAGTTTATCCTACCTGGATGGCATTCTTGCATTGTTCCATTTCAAGTGGTCCCAGTTTTTGCACTAATTCTCCAATGGCGATTCACCTTTCACCGGGAATGTAAAGGTCAAAGGGTTTATCTAAATTAGGGAGTTCCAGGGCAAGGGTCTGAATTGACTGCTCTTTCCATTCTTGAAAGGCCACTTCTGGATTCTATTCAAAAGGATCATCATCTTTTCCTTTCAGTGTTTCATATAGAGGCCCAGCTAGTAGACTGTAGTTAAGGATCCAGAAGCAGCAAACCCTGGCCTCCCCAGGAACCCCTAAGCTGTCTTCTAGTTTTAGAAAGGGGTAAGGCTGAAAATGGTTTCTTCCCTTTCCTGGGATGGGCTTCTCTGACCTTGTGTGAGAATGAAGCCCAGGCAGGTCACCGCAGTCTGTGATATTTGAGCTTTTTCTTGGACAACTTCTATCCTTTATTGGCTTGGTAGTTCAGAGGCCTCCTTAGTAGGGCTGGCGATCAGAATGTCGTCTGCATATTGAAGGAGGGTTTCCTTTTCCAGAGGTAGAACTTTTAGGTCTTTAGCTAAGCTTTCCCCAAAGACGGTGTGGGAATTTTTGCACCCTTGGGGCCAGACGGCCCGGAAGTATTGTTTTAGTTGTATGTTGAGTCCTGCCACTCACAAGCCAAAATTTCTTGTGACTCTGGGACTAATGGAATACAAAAGAAGGCATCATTGAAGACTAATACAGAATACCATGTCCTGGTGGTTGGTAGAATGACCAGCAGGGTGTAGGAATTAGGAGCAACTGGAGGTATATCCTCGGTGGCTTCACTGACTGTCCTGACATCCTTTACCAGGTCCCCAGCAGCCCATGGGGCTCTCGTGGTCAGACCAATCGCAGAATATGGAGCTCACCTGGGCAGGTACCCCACCCCCACCCCAGCCCACGGGGCTCTTGTGATCAGGCCCCTCCCAGGATACAGAGCTACCCTTGCAGGTACCGTGGCAGGGCTGGGCACACAGGAACCGTGCACATAGCCCTCATTGCAGAGCACCCCCAGCTCACCTGTCGCTCAGAGCTGACACAGAGCACCTCAGAGCAGGACTTGAACTAACAAACAGCAGCTGCGACAGGTCTGTGACCCTGGGCATCACTCCGTGAGGCCTCCCTCCACCTGGTCTTCCAGAGACTTCCACTGCACCCGGGGCACCAGGCCTCTGTCTCCAACCACCACCCACCCCTCCTCTCCCTGACTCCTGGGTTCCTCTCATTAGGAGAGGGTTTTCTTGAAGTTGTCTCCCACTCATGGGCCAGATAAAATGATTAGAAAACAAGCCAAAGCTGCAGCCCCTTGTCTATCCTGACTCTCAGGAGCCCACACCTGTTCCTTGGACCTGGCCGGTTCAGCAAGTTCCATTTTCTGCAACTGTGAGCCCCTGAGGGGTGATGATTGGCTGACCTGGGCAGCCTTACCGTGCCGGCCAGCCCTCCCCAGGTGTGCCTGGGTTGAGATCAATATAAATACCACTCCAGGCAGCAAGAGCCCCTGCAGCCGTGCCTGACGCCATTTTCTCTGCCCTGTCAGCAGTCTCGGGGCTGGGCTGGTGGGAGGGAGTGAGAGGCCACGGCTTTGTGGGTGGCCCAGTGTGAGTGGGGCTCTGCTGGACTTTCTGCAGCAGTTGCCAGGCTGCCACCTGCTAAAGAAGAGGATGTGTCACCCATACCTGCTGCTGGAATTTCTCCCTGGGCAGAGGTGAGGAAGGAAAAAAGCAGTGGGGGCAGGGACAGGACGGGTATCTCAGGCAGGGAAATGGAAATCTTCCAGAAGAGCACCCAGGGCCAGGACCATCCTGGCTGGCCTGCAGGCACCAAGTCGGCCGGCATGCTGTCACTCGTGTGGCTCTATGGCCCTTCCTCTAGGCTTTCAAGTCCTTGTATATATTCAGGTGTTTTACCTGGGACGGGTGGGAATAGTTCAGCAGCAACTGGCCTGGGGCTCAGCTCACGTTTACTCACAGATGCCTCGGCACGGTGCCCCAGCTTTGCAATGAGGACGCTTGTTGCGTGGGGGCTGCTGGCTGAATGGGAGACGATTCCCCACCACTGACCAACTTCAGAATTGTTTACAACTGGAGCAAGTGCCCTGATACGGTTTTCCTCTGTGTAACTGGTGGGTTCTGTGTTTTTTTCTCTTTTTCGTTTTTGGTTCAAGGTAGATTTTATTCCTCTTTTTTGTATTTACAGATATAAGCATGGAAATAATTTATTCATATAAATACATGTATGTGCAGGGAATAATTGTTTTTTCTGTTTTATTTTTTAAATTTTATTTCTTTTTAATTTTGAATTTTATTTTATATTTTTATACAGCAGGTTCTTATTGGTTATCTATTTTATACATATAAATGTATACATGCCAATCCCAGTCTCTCAACTCCTCCCACCACCACCCCCCCAACAGCTTTCCCCCCTTGTTGTCCATACGTTTGTTGTCTACATCTGTTGCTCTATTTATGCCTTGCAAAATGGTTAATCTGTACAGTTTTTCTAGGTTCCACATATATGCATGAATATACAAGATTTGTTTTTCTCTTTCTGACTTACTTCACTCTGTATGACAGTCTCTAGATCCATCGACGTCTCTACAAATGACCCAATTTCATTCCTTTTCATGGCTTAGTAATATTCCATTTTATATATGTACCACAGCTTTATGCATTCGTCTGTCTGTGGGCATTTAGGTTGCTTCCATTACCTCGATATTGTAAATAGTGATGCAATGAACATTGCGGTGAATGACTCTTTTTGATTTATGGTTTTGTCTGGGTATATGTCCAGTACTGGGATTGCTGTATCATATGGTAATTCTATTGTTAGTTTCTTAAGAAATTCCATATTGTTCTCCATAATGACTGTATCAATTTATATTCCCAACAATAGTGGAAGAGGGTTCCTTTTCTCCACACCCTTTCCAGCATTTTTTGTTTGTAGATTTTCTATGATGCCTATTCTACCAGGTGTGAGGTGATACCTCATTGTTGAATCCATTTCGTTGAGCAAGGGGTAGCTCTTGTCTATTCCATATTTGGCTTAAGGAACTTTATCTGTGCTCATTTCAATCTCTGGTTTTATGCAGCACCCCAACTCACCTTCCCCCTTAAGCAAGCATAAGTTGGTTTTCTAAATTTGAGACCCTGTTCTGTTTTGTAATTCAGTTCATGTGTAGCCAAGTTCACATTCCGTGTATTAGTGATACCTTATGATGTTTCTTTTTCTGTGTGACTTATTTCACTTAGAATCATCGTGCCTCAATCCACTCATTATGCTGGTACGGGCCTGGTGACATAGATTTCATTGCTGAGTGGTATTCTGTTGTACATAAGTACCGCAACTTCTTTATCCATTATTTGCTCTCTGGGATACTTAACTTGTGCCGCAGAAGAGATTCCTGTAAAAAGAGCCGTCCCAAATTTTGGGGTGGCTGTGTCTTTTTGATTTTAATTTCCCTAAGCTATAGGACCATAGGTGGAAGTGCCCTAGGCTCTGTTGCTTTGTTTTTTAGATGTTTCAGGAAACACCATACACTTCTACAGAGCAGCTGTTGGGAATTTACATCCCGCCCATCAGCATAACAAGGCTCCCAGTTCTCCATGGCCTGTTCTGCCTTTCTGGATTTTACACTTTTTTCAGATGGCCCTTTTGACCGGGGGGAAGTGAGACTTCATTGTAGTGCAGATTTCCTTTGCAAGCTTGCTTGGTTGGCCAAAAAGGGCGTATGCGTTTTTTCCTGAATATATTCAGGAAAAAACACATACGCCCTTTTTGGCCAAGTGCATCATTGTCGACGTTCTTCCTCTTTTCCTGTGTTTTAAATGCAATCCAATTCCGATTCCTCCTGAAATCGGTTTCCTGCAATTCTGCCCCGCATTCAAGTCATCTTGGCAGCCCTACTTCAGTATATTTTCGGACAATAGCTGTCATTTATAAATCTGCAGGTTTGTGAATTACAGTGCCCCTGAGCTCCTTTCTTCAACTCGCTTTCTTTTGAGCTGGCCACAACACCGCAGGATTGCTTCAGGCCCTAATCTGGTTCCGGCACGGCATGCTGAGCCTTTGGTTTATTCCTCTTCCCTGTGGGAAATGAGAGTTAAATTTGCCCGTCCAGACACCTCCAGCTAGTCTCTCATTGGTTCTCGCTATTCCTGTTCATCTTCCGCAGAAATTGCAAACTGGGCCAAACAGGAGGTTAAAGGGACTGACTCTCGAAGTCGGGAGAGTGTTAGTAAAGCGTCTGGAATGTTGCACCCGAGTACCAGGGAACGAAAAGTGAGACACATTTGAACACGTTTCTCGATCACACGGTGGATCATACTCTGGGTTCCACATGCATGTTTTAGCTGAAGGAAGAATCCCTTAAACCTGGAGAGTTGAGACCCATGGAATGGGTACCATGCAATATGACTTCAAAGGGTCTCCATTTGCTCACCGAACCTCACCAATCTTATGAGCCCCAAGTGTCCAGCCTTATGTGTCACCCAGCTCTCGGTGTAGATATGGTAAATGCAGGATGCAGCAGAAGCCTTGAATGAATTACTTAAGTATTGCTCTCTATTTCACTGTCATTGTGTTTTGTTTAAGAAATTTATTTTTAATATGGGATTTAGCTGATTTTCACTGCTTTAATCCCGCTGTACACACTCTTGATTCTCTTACAGAGATATATAAATCCATTGCTTTTATGATTCTTACTAGGCAGGTATATTCCTAGGCGTTGAATATGGGGTGTTGAGTCCATTTCGTTGAGCAAGGAGTAGCTCTTGTCTATTCCATATTTGCCTTATAGAACGTTATCTGTGCTCATTTCAATCTCTGGTTTTATGTAGCACCCCAACTCACCTTTCCCCTTAAGCAAGCATAAGTTGGTTTTCTAAATTTGAGACCCTGTTCTGTTTTGGAATTCAGTTCCTGTGTAGCCAAGTTTACATTCCGTGTATTAGTGATATCTTATGATGTTTCTTTTTCTGTGTGATTTATTTCAGTTAGAATCATCGTACCTGAATCCACTCATTATGCTGCTACGGGCCTGATGACATAGATTTCATTGCTGAGTGATACTGCATTGTACGTAAGTACCACAAGTTCTTTATCCATTTTTCACTTTCTGTGATATTGAACTTGTACGGTAAATGAGGTTCTTGTAAACAGAGGCGTCCCAAACTTTGGGGTGGCTGTGTCTTTTTGATTTTAATTTCCCTAAGCTATAGGACCATAAGTGGAAGTGCCCTAGGCTCTGTTGCTTTGTTTTTTAGATGTTTCAGGAAACACCATACACTTCTCCCGAGTGTCTGTTGGCAATTTACATCCCGCCCATCAGCATAACAAGGCTCCCAGTTCTCCATGGCCTGTCCTGCCTTTCTGGATTTTACACTTTTTTCAGATGGCCCTTTTGACCGGGGGGAAGTGAGACTTCATTGTAGTGCAGATTTCCTTTGCAAGCTTGCTTGGTTGGCCAAAAAATGTGTATGTGTTTTTTCCTGAATATATTCAGGAAAAAACACATACGCCCTTTTTGGCCAAGTGCATCATTGTCGAGGTTCTGACTCTCTTCATATGTTTTCAATGCAATTCCAGTCTACCTCCTGAAATCGGTTTCCTGCAGTTCTGCCTTGCTTTCAATGTCTCTTCATAGCCTTACCTCAATATATTTTTTGAAAATACTTGACCTTTATAACTCTGCAGGTTTTTGAATTGCAGTGGCCCTTAGCCCCACTTTTCAGCTCTTATTTTTGTGGTCTTGCCCCATAACCACAGGATTCCTTGAAGCCCTATTTTTCTTCTGGGGCACCTTGCTGTGCCTTTGGTTAATTCTTCTTACTGATGTGACATTAGAGTGACATGTGCCCATTGAAACCGCTACAGCTTATTTCTCACTGGTTCCCCCTATTCCCATTCATCCTCCACACTAACTGCAGACTGTGCGATACCAGAACTTAAAGGCATTGACTCCATGTGGGGATGTTGTTAGTAAAGCGGCTGGAATGTTGATCCGCAGCCCCAGGAGAGGAAAAATGAGGTGCGTTTTAGAAACCTTTCCCGATCATATGGTATACCAGTCGCTGGGTTTCCCAAGCATGGTTTAGCTGTAGGAAGATTCCCTTCAACCTGGAGTGTTGGGACCCTTGGACTGAGTAGCATGAAGTATTGCATTAAACTTTCGGCAGTTGCTCACCAAAGCTCACCAATCCTCTCAGCCCCAGGTGTCCAGCCTTATGTCTTATCCAGCTGTGGGTTTATATGTGGTCAATCCAGGTTGCATCACATCCCCTGAGCGAATTTTGTAAGAATTTTTCTCTCTTTCATTGTTTCAGCGTTTTCTTTTTTAAATTTATTTCTATAATGGGGTTTAGCTCATTTTCACTGCTGTGTTTGTGCCGCTCTGCACACACTTGATTCCCTTATGGAGATATATCAATACATGGGTTTTAAGATTCTTATTACTCAGATATATTTCTCTGCGGTGTATAGGGTGTGTTGAGGCCAGTTCATTGAGCAAGGTGTAGATCTTGTCTAATACCTATTTGGTTTATTGAACGGTATCTGTGCTAATTTCAAACTCTGGTTTTATGCATCACCCCACCTCTCCTTTCCCCTTAAGCTGACATAAGTGTGTTTTCTAAATGTGAGACACTGTTCTGTTCTGTAATTCATTTCTTGTGCAGCCATATTTACCCTCCCTCTATAAGTGATATCTTATGATATGTTTCTTTTTCTGTTTGACTTATTTCAAGTAGTATTATCGGACCTAAATCCACTCTTTATCCTTCTACTAGCCTTATTACATTGATTTCATGGTGAAGAGATATTCCATTGTACATAAGTACCACATCTTCTTTATCCATTGTTCTCTTTCCTGGGATATTTAAGGTGTACTGAAGTTGAGGTTCTTGTAAACAGAGTAGCCCTAAACTGTGGTGTGCTTGTGTCTTGTTGATTTTTAGACTTCCCTAGATATACTCCCATGATTGGAAGTGTCCTATGCTCTGTAGCTCTGTTTTTTAGATGATTTAGGAACCACCATACACTTCTCCAGAGTGGCTCTCGGCAGTTCACACACTGCCCATCAGCGTATAAAGGCTCCCTGTTCTCCATGGCCTGTCCTGCCTTTCTGGATTTTACACTTTTTTAGGATGGCCCTTTTGACCGGTGGGAAGTGAGACTTCTTTGTTGTGCACATTTGCATTGCTTACTTGCTTCGTTGCCCATAAAGTGCGTATGCGTTTTTTCCTGGATATAATCAGGAAAAAACGCATACGCCCTTTTGGGCCAACTGCATCATTGTCGAAATTCTGCCGCTTTTCATGTGCATTAAAGACGAGTCCAATCTATCTCTTGAAATCTGTTTCTTGCAATTCTGTCTTGCATTCAGATCCTCTTCTTTGCCTTACCTCAACATATTTTTGGACGTTAGTTTTCATTTATAACTCTGCAGGTTTGTGAATTGCAGTGACCCTGAGCTCCATTTTTTAAGTTGCTCTTTTGTGAGCTGGCCTCAAACCCGCAGGATTGCTTCAGGCCCTATTTTGGCTCCGGCGAGGCAGGCTGAGCCTTTCTTTAATTCTTATTCTTAATGGGAAATTAGAGTGATATGTGCCCGTCCAAACCCCTACAACTATTCTCTCATTGGTTCCCCCTCTTCCCGTTCATCCTCCTCACAATTTGCAAAATGTGTGAAACAGAAGTTTAAATGTGCTGATTCTCCAAGTGGGGAGATTCTAAGTAACATGGCTGGAATGGTGAACAGGAGCACCAGGAGAGGATAAATGAGGTGCATTTTAGACACATCTCCCGATCACATGGTGTACAGTCCTCTGGGTTTTCCATGCATGTTTTAGCTGTAGGAAGATCCCTTGAACCTGCAGATTTGGGACCCATTGAATGGGTACCAGGTAGTATTACTTTAAAGGGTGTGCATTTCCTCACCCAACCTCACATTTCTCTTAGCGCAAACAGTTTCCAGCCTTATGTCTCATCCTGCTGTGGGTCTAGATGTGTTCAATCCATGTTGCATCACCGTCCCTGAGGAAAAGTTGTAAGAGGTTTTCTCTGTCTCTCTGTCGTTTATTTTTTTCAATTTATTACTATATTGGTTACAGCTGATTTTCAAAGCTCTGTTTCTTGCTGCTGTACATCCACTTGATTCACGTACAGAGAGTCATCAATAAATTCTTTTTCAGATTCTTACCAGTCGTATATATTCTTTTCTGGTGACTTGAGTGTGCTGAGTGCAGTTCTTTTAGCTACCGTGTAGGCCTTGTTGATTATCAGTTTGGTATTTGGAATGGTATCTTTGCTAATTTCAACCTCCTGGATGATGCCTCACCCCTCCCCACCTTTCCCGTTTAGCAGCCTTATGCGTGTTTTCTACATATTTGACTATGTTTTTGTTTTGTAATTTATTTCATGTGTAGCCATTTTGGATTCCACCTTTAAGTGATATCTTATGATATGTGTCTTTTTCTTTTTGAATTCTGTCACTTAGAATGATCATACGTAACTCCTCCGGAGTTGTTACAACTGGCCATATTTCATTGATTTCCAGGCTGAATAATATTCCACTCTACCTAAGTACCACATCTCTATCCATTTTTTCCCTCCAGAGACATTTAAGTTATATCCTAGTCGAGGATCTTTTAAACAGAGAGGGGGTAAACATTGGGGTGCCTGTGTCCTCTCGATTTTTGTTTTTCCCAAGATATACGCCCATGAGTGCAAGTGCCCTATGCTCTGTAGCTCATTTTTTAGATGCTTTAGTAAACACAATACACTTCTCCAGAATGGCCGTTGGCAATATACATTTCCACTATAAGTCTCACAGGGCTCCCTCTTCTCGTTGCCCTGTCCTGCATTTCTGTTGTTTACGCTTTATGAGGATGGCTCTTCTGACTGATGCGAAGTGATATCTTTTGTAGTATTGACTTCCAGTGCCCACCTGTTTGGTTGGCTAAAAAAGTGTATGCCCTTTTCTTGAATATATACAGAAAAAAACGCATACACCCTTTTTGGCCAACTGCAATGTTGGCAATGTTGGCAATGTTCAGCTCCTTTTCTTGTGCTTAATGGCGAGTCCTTTCTACCTCCTCAAATCCCTTTCCTGCCATTCTCCCTTGCTTACAAGTCCTTTTCTCTGACTTTCCTCAAGACATTTTTCAGTGATGGATATTTTCAACTCTGCAGTTTTGTGAATTTTACTGCCCCTGAGTTCCATTGTTCAACTTGTGTTTATGGGAACTGGCCACAAAGCAGCGGGATTTCCTCAAGCCCTATACTGTTTCCATGGGCAACCCTAGCCTTTGGTCAATTCGTCTTCCTGATTGGAAATTAGAGTGACATGTGCCTGTCTGAACACCTAGGACTTGTCTCTCATTGTTCCTCATCCTTCCGCTTCATCCTCTGGACAAATTCCAAACTGTACGCAACAGGATGTTGACAGTGCTGACATCTCCAAGTGGGGAGACTGTTAGTAAAGACGCTGGAGGGGTGAACCCGAGCACCAGGAGATGAGGAGATGAGATGCCTTTTCCAAACTCTTCCCGATCAGACGGTATACCATCCTCTGGGTGTGACAGACATGTTTTAGCAGTAGGAAGAGTCCCATTCATGTAAGGAGAACACCAGGGCTTTTTCAAAATCAGTGTCTCCCCGAAACCCAAACTGGGGAAGTTTTTAAGCTACGGCTACACATATGTTCATTAAGGGCCTTGGGAAGTAGGCAGAGTCCAAACTTTAGATGATTGAAGTCTTCAGGGTCAGAAGCACTCACCACCAGCTTCCCTTAGGCTACACTTTAACTATCATTGATAGATGATGTCAATAAAAATATCTATTCTTTTTCAGATTATTTCCCCTTATAGGTTATTGCAAAATGTTGAGTGTAGTTCCCTGTGCTATACAGTAGTTCCTTGTTGATGATCTATTTTATACATAGCAGTGTGTATGTGTTAATTCCAAACTGTTAATTTATCCCTCCTCCCACCTTTCCCCTTTGGTAATAATAAATTATAAGATTTTATACTTCTCAGAAATGGGGGAGCTGAAAGAGAGGTATCATTTTCAATGGAAAAGCATTTAAAACAAGATTGAAGGTTTAACCAAGATTATTAGATGTACATCCTTGGAAAGAAATCACTTCGTTTCTCTAATATTGACCTGACAAATAAGACAAACCTTTTCACTGAACTTGCTTATAAAAAGTGATGGAAATATCAAATGGAAGTGTTAGAAACATCTTATTTTACCCGAGCCTTATACACTGTTCTATGTTAACTACAGTTTGGCTCACACATCTGTTCATTGAGGTTACAATAGTCTCAATTTCTGTTACTGATCCTCCAGAGTGGACCCCAACAAGTGTCCCCCTGCCCAGTGTCATTGGGGCCAACAGATCGAGACTGAGTTTGGTTCACAAGCAAAGGAAACTTTATATTTTGATCAGAGAATGGAGAGGTGAGAGCATGCACTACCCCGTGGGCTGTGGGCTGGGCTGCTGTGTAGAGATCCTGTCAGAGTCAGTGGGAGGGAGGGAGGCGGCAGAGCTCTCGAGGGCCGGGTTGGCTGTAGCTCAGGCTCTATATCGTGGAGTCTGCACTGGGCCCCAGGAGCTGAGGTGTCGACCCAGCCATTCTGCACTAGGAAATCTGGTCTGAAGTGCCGGGTGTGGAACCTCTGCATGCGGGACCCTAGGAGCACGTGAAATTAGACAAAGCACAAAGGATAAAAAAGGTTAGACTTGACTTTATTGCCCAGATTCTATTTTTATCTCCCAGGGATTTTTAATGGGCTTTGCTGGGGACAAACCCCTCCTCTGCCTTTTGTCCCGTTCCTCATTCTTGGAGTGCTGAGGGTGCAGACCCTTCTTCTGTAACTGCTGAGTGCTGAGTTGGGAGCCCTCATACCCTGGGGCGAGGGTCAGAGCTTCTCCCCAGCAGCCTCCCGGTGACGTTGATTGTCCCCAGGACCCCTGCCTCCCTGCTCGTCCACCTGAGCACCAGCATTGGAAGTGTTATAGATTCTAATGACCTTTAAGGGTCCAGGAAAGAGATGTGCAGAGACGCTGTGGGGGCCGGTTTCACCCCGCCCCACATTTGTTCGGCCACCTTAGGCTGACCGTTTCTGCCAGCCTAGATGCTCTGACCAGTAGTCTGCGCTTTCTTCAATTAGGCCCCTGAATTAACGTACAAACAGCACCAGGTGTCAGAGCCCTGCCCGCTCAACTCCCAGACAGTCCAGGGTCAGTGGTGATAAGGACCATGATGGCTACTGAGTCAACAGCCTTTTGAAGTAAACAGGAGTCCAGCCGGTCTTATTGGCCACCATCATCACGGTGTCTGTAGGCTTTTCTATGGTGACAGTGTGGTATACTGTTCCCCCGCCAAGATTATTAGCTCCCCTCTGGGTGCAGTAAGTCCTGCAAGCAGTAGTCTACTCTTTTGGGACACACTCTTGTTGTTTTATGAGAGAAACTCCAGGTCAAGTGATGTTCACACGAGTCGTCATGGTGCCCTGTTGCCCCCGGTTATCTCTCTGGATGTTGGAGTTGGAGGGCCTCCTCACTCGAGGTCGGTGTGCCCACGGAGCGAACCCTGCAACTTCAGGGCATGGTTGGTGGTTAGGATCACCACGTGGGGTCCTTTTCCCTTAGGAGGGAGGTGGCCTTTTGGGCTGCTGATTTCCAGGTTTTTAGATACCGCCAGTATCTTGGCCAGATGTGGCAGTGGGCCAAGCTCCTTAGTGACCGTAGTTTATCCTACCTGGATGGCATTCTTGCATTGTTCCATTTCAAGTGGTCCCAGTTTTTGCACTAATTCTCCAATGGCGATTCACCTTTCACCGGGAATGTAAAGGTCAAAGGGTTTATCTAAATTAGGGAGTTCCAGGGCAAGGGTCTGAATTGACTGCTCTTTCCATTCTTGAAAGGCCACTTCTGGATTCTATTCAAAAGGATCATCATCTTTTCCTTTCAGTGTTTCATATAGAGGCCCAGCTAGTAGACTGTAGTTAAGGATCCAGAAGCAGCAAACCCTGGCCTCCCCAGGAACCCCTAAGCTGTCTTCTAGTTTTAGAAAGGGGTAAGGCTGAAAATGGTTTCTTCCCTTTCCTGGGATGGGCTTCTCTGACCTTGTGTGAGAATGAAGCCCAGGCAGGTCACCGCAGTCTGTGATATTTGAGCTTTTTCTTGGACAACTTCTATCCTTTATTGGCTTGGTAGTTCAGAGGCCTCCTTAGTAGGGCTGGCGATCAGAATGTCGTCTGCATATTGAAGGAGGGTTTCCTTTTCCAGAGGTAGAACTTTTAGGTCTTTAGCTAAGCTTTCCCCAAAGACGGTGTGGGAATTTTTGCACCCTTGGGGCCAGACGGCCCGGAAGTATTGTTTTAGTTGTATGTTGAGTCCTGCCACTCACAAGCCAAAATTTCTTGTGACTCTGGGACTAATGGAATACAAAAGAAGGCATCATTGAAGACTAATACAGAATACCATGTCCTGGTGGTTGGTAGAATGACCAGCAGGGTGTAGGAATTAGGAGCAACTGGAGGTATATCCTCGGTGGCTTCACTGACTGTCCTGACATCCTTTACCAGGTCCCCAGCAGCCCATGGGGCTCTCGTGGTCAGACCAATCGCAGAATATGGAGCTCACCTGGGCAGGTACCCCACCCCCACCCCAGCCCACGGGGCTCTTGTGATCAGGCCCCTCCCAGGATACAGAGCTACCCTTGCAGGTACCGTGGCAGGGCTGGGCACACAGGAACCGTGCACATAGCCCTCATTGCAGAGCACCCCCAGCTCACCTGTCGCTCAGAGCTGACACAGAGCACCTCAGAGCAGGACTTGAACTAACAAACAGCAGCTGCGACAGGTCTGTGACCCTGGGCATCACTCCGTGAGGCCTCCCTCCACCTGGTCTTCCAGAGACTTCCACTGCACCCGGGGCACCAGGCCTCTGTCTCCAACCACCACCCACCCCTCCTCTCCCTGACTCCTGGGTTCCTCTCATTAGGAGAGGGTTTTCTTGAAGTTGTCTCCCACTCATGGGCCAGATAAAATGATTAGAAAACAAGCCAAAGCTGCAGCCCCTTGTCTATCCTGACTCTCAGGAGCCCACACCTGTTCCTTGGACCTGGCCGGTTCAGCAAGTTCCATTTTCTGCAACTGTGAGCCCCTGAGGGGTGATGATTGGCTGACCTGGGCAGCCTTACCGTGCCGGCCAGCCCTCCCCAGGTGTGCCTGGGTTGAGATCAATATAAATACCACTCCAGGCAGCAAGAGCCCCTGCAGCCGTGCCTGACGCCATTTTCTCTGCCCTGTCAGCAGTCTCGGGGCTGGGCTGGTGGGAGGGAGTGAGAGGCCACGGCTTTGTGGGTGGCCCAGTGTGAGTGGGGCTCTGCTGGACTTTCTGCAGCAGTTGCCAGGCTGCCACCTGCTAAAGAAGAGGATGTGTCACCCATACCTGCTGCTGGAATTTCTCCCTGGGCAGAGGTGAGGAAGGAAAAAAGCAGTGGGGGCAGGGACAGGACGGGTATCTCAGGCAGGGAAATGGAAATCTTCCAGAAGAGCACCCAGGGCCAGGACCATCCTGGCTGGCCTGCAGGCACCAAGTCGGCCGGCATGCTGTCACTCGTGTGGCTCTATGGCCCTTCCTCTAGGCTTTCAAGTCCTTGTATATATTCAGGTGTTTTACCTGGGACGGGTGGGAATAGTTCAGCAGTAACTGGCCTGGGGCTCAGCTCACGTTTACTCACAGATGCCTCGGCACGGTGCCCCAGCTTTGCAATGAGGACGCTTGTTGCGTGGGGGCTGCTGGCTGAATGGGAGACGATTCCCCACCACTGACCAACTTCAGAATTGTTTACAACTGGAGCAAGTGCCCTGATACGGTTTTCCTCTGTGTAACTGGTGGGTTCTGTGTTTTTTTCTCTTTTTCGTTTTTGGTTCAAGGTAGATTTTATTCCTCTTTTTTGTATTTACAGATATAAGCATGGAAATAATTTATTCATATAAATACATGTATGTGCAGGGAATAATTGTTTTTTCTGTTTTATTTTTTAAATTTTATTTCTTTTTAATTTTGAATTTTATTTTATATTTTTATACAGCAGGTTCTTATTGGTTATCTATTTTATACATATAAATGTATACATGCCAATCCCAGTCTCTCAACTCCTCCCACCACCACCCCCCCAACAGCTTTCCCCCCTTGTTGTCCATACGTTTGTTGTCTACATCTGTTGCTCTATTTATGCCTTGCAAAATGGTTAATCTGTACAGTT
Organism: Globicephala melas; assembly: GCF_963455315.2. NCBI lineage: Eukaryota > Metazoa > Chordata > Mammalia > Artiodactyla > Delphinidae > Globicephala > Globicephala melas. Next base: position 37,785 of record NW_027207716.1, read on the forward strand.
TTTCTAGGTTCCACATATATGCATGAATATACAAGATTTGTTTTTCTCTTTCTGACTTACTTCACTCTGTATGACAGTCTCTAGATCCATCGACGTCTCTACAAATGACCCAATTTCATTCCTTTTCATGGCTTAGTAATATTCCATTTTATATATGTACCACAGCTTTATGCATTCGTCTGTCTGTGGGCATTTAGGTTGCTTCCATTACCTCGATATTGTAAATAGTGATGCAATGAACATTGCGGTGAATGACTCTTTTTGATTTATGGTTTTGTCTGGGTATATGTCCAGTACTGGGATTGCTGTATCATATGGTAATTCTATTGTTAGTTTCTTAAGAAATTCCATATTGTTCTCCATAATGACTGTATCAATTTATATTCCCAACAATAGTGGAAGAGGGTTCCTTTTCTCCACACCCTTTCCAGCATTTTTTGTTTGTAGATTTTCTATGATGCCTATTCTACCAGGTGTGAGGTGATACCTCATTGTTGAATCCATTTCGTTGAGCAAGGGGTAGCTCTTGTCTATTCCATATTTGGCTTAAGGAACTTTATCTGTGCTCATTTCAATCTCTGGTTTTATGCAGCACCCCAACTCACCTTCCCCCTTAAGCAAGCATAAGTTGGTTTTCTAAATTTGAGACCCTGTTCTGTTTTGTAATTCAGTTCATGTGTAGCCAAGTTCACATTCCGTGTATTAGTGATACCTTATGATGTTTCTTTTTCTGTGTGACTTATTTCACTTAGAATCATCGTGCCTCAATCCACTCATTATGCTGGTACGGGCCTGGTGACATAGATTTCATTGCTGAGTGGTATTCTGTTGTACATAAGTACCGCAACTTCTTTATCCATTATTTGCTCTCTGGGATACTTAACTTGTGCCGCAGAAGAGATTCCTGTAAAAAGAGCCGTCCCAAATTTTGGGGTGGCTGTGTCTTTTTGATTTTAATTTCCCTAAGCTATAGGACCATAGGTGGAAGTGCCCTAGGCTCTGTTGCTTTGTTTTTTAGATGTTTCAGGAAACACCATACACTTCTACAGAGCAGCTGTTGGGAATTTACATCCCGCCCATCAGCATAACAAGGCTCCCAGTTCTCCGTGGCCTGTTCTGCCTTTCTGGATTTTACACTTTTTTCAGATGGCCCTTTTGACCGGGGGGAAGTGAGACTTCATTGTAGTGCAGATTTCCTTTGCAAGCTTGCTTGGTTGGCCAAAAAGGGCGTATGCGTTTTTTCCTGAATATATTCAGGAAAAAACACATACGCCCTTTTTGGCCAAGTGCATCATTGTCGACGTTCTTCCTCTTTTCCTGTGTTTTAAATGCAATCCAATTCCGATTCCTCCTGAAATCGGTTTCCTGCAATTCTGCCCCGCATTCAAGTCATCTTGGCAGCCCTACTTCAGTATATTTTCGGACAATAGCTGTCATTTATAAATCTGCAGGTTTGTGAATTACAGTGCCCCTGAGCTCCTTTCTTCAACTCGCTTTCTTTTGAGCTGGCCACAACACCGCAGGATTGCTTCAGGCCCTAATCTGGTTCCGGCACGGCATGCTGAGCCTTTGGTTTATTCCTCTTCCCTGTGGGAAATGAGAGTTAAATTTGCCCGTCCAGACACCTCCAGCTAGTCTCTCATTGGTTCTCGCTATTCCTGTTCATCTTCCGCAGAAATTGCAAACTGGGCCAAACAGGAGGTTAAAGGGACTGACTCTCGAAGTCGGGAGAGTGTTAGTAAAGCGTCTGGAATGTTGCACCCGAGTACCAGGGAACGAAAAGTGAGACACATTTGAACACGTTTCTCGATCACACGGTGGATCATACTCTGGGTTCCACATGCATGTTTTAGCTGAAGGAAGAATCCCTTAAACCTGGAGAGTTGAGACCCATGGAATGGGTACCATGCAATATGACTTCAAAGGGTCTGCATTTGCTCACCGAACCTCACCAATCTTATGAGCCCCAAGTGTCCAGCCTTATGTGTCACCCAGCTCTGGGTGTAGATATGGTAAATGCAGGTTGCATCAGAAGCCTTGAATGAATTACTTAAGTATTGCTCTCTATTTCACTGTCATTGTGTTTTGTTTAAGAAATTTATTTTTAATATGGGATTTAGCTGATTTTCACTGCTTTAATGCCGCTGTACACACTCTTGATTCTCTTACAGAGATATATAAATCCATTGCTTTTATGATTCTTACTAGGCAGGTATATTCCTAGGCGTTGAATATGGGGTGTTGAGTCCATTTCGTTGAGCAAGGAGTAGCTCTTGTCTATTCCATATTTGCCTTATAGAACGTTATCTGTGCTCATTTCAATCTCTGGTTTTATGCAGCACCCCAACTCACCTTTCCCCTTAAGCAAGCATAAGTTGGTTTTCTAAATTTGAGACCCTGTTCTGTTTTGGAATTCAGTTCCTGTGTAGCCCAGTTTACATTCCGTGTATTAGTGATATCTTATGATGTTTCCTTTTCTGTGTGACTTATTTCAGTTAGAATCATCGTACATGAATCCAATCATTATGCTGCTACGGGCCTGATGACATAGATTTCATTGCTGAGTGATACTGCATTGTACGTAAGTACCACAAGTTCTTTATCCATTTTTCACTTTCTGTGATATTGAACGTGTACGGTAAACGAAGTTCTTGTAAACAGAGGCGTCCCAAACTTTGGGGTGGCTGTGTTTTTGATTTTAATTTCCCTAAGCTATAGGACCATAAGTGGAAGTGCCCTAGGCTCTGTTGCTTTGTTTTTTAGATGTTTCAGGAAACACCATACACTTCTCCCGAGTGTCTGTTGGCAATTTACATCCCGCCCATCAGCATAACAAGGCTCCCAGTTCTCCATGGCCAGTCCTGCCTTTCTGGATTTTACACTTTTTTCAGATGGCCCTTTTGACCGGGGGGAAGTGAGACTTCATTGTAGTGCAGATTTCCTTTGCAAGCTTGCTTGGTTGGCCAAAAAGGGCGTATGCGTTTTTTCCTGAATATATTCAGGAAAAAACGCATACGCCCTTTTTGGCCAAGTGCATCATTGTGGACGTTCTGCCTCTTTTCCTATGCTTTCAATGCAATTCCAGTCTACCTCCTGAAATCGGTTTCCTGCAATTCTGCCCCGCTTTCAAGTCCTCTTGGCAGCCTTACTTCAGTATAGTTTTGGACGATAGCTGTCATTTATAACTCTGCAGGTTTGTGAATTACAGTGCCCCTGAGCTCCTTTCTTCAACTCGCTTTCTTTTCAGCTGGCCGCAACACCGCAGGATGGCTTCAGGCTCTAATCTGTTTCCAGCACGGCACGCTGAGCCTTTGGTTATTTCCTCTTCCTGGTGGGAAATGAGAGTTAAATTTGCCCGTCCAGACACCTCCAGCTAGTCTCTTATTGGTTCTCCCTATTCCTGTTCATCTTCCACAGAAATTGCAAACTGGGCCAAACAGGAGGTTAAAGGCGATGACTTTCCAAGTCGGGAGAGTGTTAGTAAAGCGTCTGGAATGTTGCACCCGAGTACCAGGGGAGGAAAACTGAGACATATTTGAACACGTCTCCCGTTCACACGGTTGATCATACTCTGGCTTCCACATGCATGTTTTAGCTGAAGGAAGAATACCTTAAACCTGTAGAGTTGAGACCCGTGTAATGGGTACCATGCAAATTGACTTCAAAGGGTCTTCATTTGCTCACCGAACCTCTCCAATCCTATCACTGCTGCGTTTATGCCCCTGTACACACGTTTGATTCTCTTTTGGAGACATAGCAATCCATAGGTTTTAAGATACTTACTAGTCAGGTACATTCTTAGGCGTTTAATATGGGGTGTTGAGTCCATTTCGTTGAGCAAGGAGTAGCTCTTGTCTATTCCATATTTGGCTTAAGGAACATTATCTGTGCTCATTTCAATCTCTGGTTTTATGCAGCACCCCAACTCACCTTTCCCCTTAAGCAAGCATAAGTTGGTTTTCTAAATTTGAGACCCTGTTCTGTTCTGTAATTCAGTTCCTGTGTAGCCAAGTTTACAATCCGTGTATTACTGATGTCTTATGATGTTTCTTTTTCTGTGTGACTTATTTCAGTTAGAATCATCATACCTGAATCCACTCATTGTGCTGCTAAGGGCCTGATGACATAGATTTCATTGCTGAGTGATACTGCATTGTACGTAAGTACCACAAGTTCTTTATCCATTTTTCACTTTCTGTGATATTGAACTTGTACGGTAAACGAGGTTCTTGTAAACAGAGGCGTCCCAAACTTTGGGGTGGCTGTGTCTTTTTGATTTTAATTTCCCTAAGCTATAGGACCATAAGTGGAAGTTCCCTAGGCTCTGTTGCTTTGTTTTTTAGATGTTTCAGGAAACACTATACACTTCTCCCGAGTGTCTGTTGGCAATTTACATCCCGCCCATCAGCATAACAAGGCTCCCAGTTCTCCATGGCCTGTCCTGCCTTTCTGGATTTTACACTTTTTTCAGATGGCCCTTTTGACCGGGGCGAAGTGAGACTTCATTGTAGTGCAGATTTCCTTTGCAAGCTTGCTTGGTTGGCCAAAAAGGGCGTATGCGTTTTTTCCTGAATATATTCAGGAAAAAACGCATACGCCCTTTTTGGCCAAGTGCATCATTGTGGACGTTCTGCCTCTTTTCCTATGCTTTCAATGCAATTCCAGTCTACCTCCTGAAATCGGTTTCCTGCAATTCTGCCCCGCTTTCAAGTCCTCTTGGCAGCCTTACTTCAGTATATTTTTGGACGATAGCTGTCATTTATAACTCTGCAGGTTTGTGAATTACAGTGCCCCTGAGCTCCTTTCTTCAACTCGCTTTCTTGTGACCTGGCCGCAACACCACTGGATGGCTTCAGGCCCTAATCTGGTTCTGGCACGGCACGCTGAGCCTTTGGTTAATTCCTCTTCCTGGTGGGAAATGAGAGTTAAATTTGCCCGTCCAGACACCTCCAGCTAGTCTCTCATTGGTTCTCGCTCTTCCTGTTCATCTTCCGCAGCAATTGCAAACTGGGCCAAACAGGAGGTTAAAGGGACTGACTCTCCAAGTTGGGAGAGTGTTAGTAAAGCGTCTGGAATGTTGCACCCGAGTACCAGGGTACGAAAACTGAGACATATTTGAACACGTCTCCCGATCACATGGTTGATCATACTCTAGGTTCCACATGCATGTTTTAGCTGAAGGTAGAATACCTTAAAACTGGGTAGTTGAAACCCGTGGAATGGGTACCATGCAATATGACTTCAAAGGGTCTTCATTTGCTCACCGAACCTCTCCAATCCTATCACTGCTGCATTTATGCCCCTGTACACACGCTTGATTCTCTTTTGGAGACATAGCAATCCATAGGTTTTAAGAAAGTTACTAGTCAGGTACATTCTTAGGCGTTTAATATGGGGTGTTGAGTCAATTTCGTTGAGCAAGGAGTAGCTCTTGTCTATTCCATATTTGGCTTAAGGAACTTTATCTGTGCTCATTTCAATCTCTGGTTTTATGCAGCACCCCAACTCACCTTTCCCCTTAAGCAAGCATAAGTTGGTTTTCTAAATTTGAGACGCTGTTCTGTTTTGGAATTCAGTTCCTGTGTAGCCCAGTTTACATTCCGTGTATTAGTGATATCTTATGAGGTTTCTTTTTCTGTGTGACTTATTTCAGTTAAAATCATCATACCTGAATCCACTCATTGTGCTGCTAAGGGCCTGATGACATAGATTTCATTGCTGAGTGATATTGCTTTGTAAGTAAATACCACAACTTCTTTATCCATTTTTCACTTTCTGCGATGTTGAACTTGTACTGTAAACGAGGTTCTTGTAAACAGAGGCGTCCCAAATTTTGGGGTGGCTTTGTCTTTTTGATTTTAATTTCCCTAAGCTATAGGACCATAAGTGGAAGTGCCCTAGGCTCTGTTGCTTTGTTTTTTAGATGTTTCAGGAAACACCATACACTTCTCCCGAGTGTCTGTTGGCAATTTACATCCCGCCCATCAGCATAACAAGGCTCCCAGTTCTCCATGGCCTGTCCTGCCTTGCTGGATTTTACACTTTTTTCAGATGGCCCTTTTGACCGGGGGGAAGTGAGACTTCATTGTAGTGCAGATTTCCTTTGCAAGCTTGCTTGGTTGGCCAAAAAGGGCGTATGCGTTTTTTCCTGAATATATTCAGGAAAAAACGCATACGCCCTTTTGGGCCAAGTGCATCATTGTGGACGTTCTGCCTCTTTTCCTATGCTTTCAATGCAATTCCAGTCTACCTCCTGAAATCGGTTTCCTGCAATTCTGCCCCGCTTTCAAGTCCTCTTGGCAGCCTTACTTCAGTATATTTTTGGACGATAGCTGTCATTTATAACTCTGCAGGTTTGTGAATTACAGTGCCCCTGAGCTCCTTTCTTCAACTCGCTTTCTTGTGAGCTGGCCGCAACACCGCAGGATGGCTTCAGGCCCTAATCTGGTTCCGGCACGGCACGCTGAGCCTTTGGTTATTTCCTCTTCCTGGTGGGAAATGAGAGTTAAATTTGCCCATCCAGACACCTCCAGCTAGTCTCTCATTGGTTCTCCCTATTCCTGTTCATCTTCCGCAGAAATTGCAAACTGGGCCAAACAGGAGGTTAAAGGCGCTGACTCTCCAAGTGGGGAGAGTGTTAGTAAAGCGTCTGGAATGTTGCACCCGAGTACCAGGGTACGAAAACTGAGACATATTTGAACACGTCTCCCGTTCACATGGTTGATCATACTCTGGGTTCCACATGCATGTTTTAGCTGAAGGAAGAATACCTTAAACCTGGAGAGTTGAGACCCGTGAAATGGGTACCATGCAATATGACATCAAAGGGTCTTCATTTGCTCACCGAACCTCTCCAATCCTATCACTGCTGCGTTTATGCCTCTGTACACACGCTTGATTCTCTTTTGGAGACATAGCAATCCATAGGTTTTAAGATACTTACTAGTAAGGTACATTCTTAGGCGTTTAATATGGGGTGTTGAGTCCATTTCGTTGAGCAAGGAGTAGCTCTTGTCTATTCCATATTTGGCTTAAGGAACTTTATCTGTGCTCATTTCAATCTCTGGTTTTATGCAGCACCCCAACTCACCTTCCCGCTTAAGCAAGCATAAGTTGGTTTTCTAAATTTGGGACCCTGTTCTGTTCTGTAATTCAGTTCCTGTGTAGCCAAGTTTACGTTCCGTGTATTACTGATATCTTATGATGTTTCTTTTTCTGTGTGACTTATTTCAGTTAGAATCATCATACCTGAATCCACTCATTGTGCTGCTAAGGGCCTGATGACATAGATTTCATTGCTGAGTGATATTGCTTTGTAAGTAAATACCACAACTTCTTTATCCATTTTTCACTTTCTGCGATGTTGAACTTGTACTGTAAACGAGGTTCTTGTAAACAGAGGCGTCCGAAACTTTGGGGTGGCTGTGTCTTTTTGATTTTAATTTCCCTAAGCTATAGGACCATAAGTGGAAGTGCCCTAGGCTCTGTTGCTTTGTTTTTTAGATGTTTCAGGAAACACCATACACTTCTCCCGAGTGTCTGTTGGCAATTGACATCCCGCCCATCAGCATAACAAGGCTCCCAGTTCTCCATGGCCTGTCCTGCCTTTCTGGATTTTACACTTTTTTCAGATGGCCCTTTTGACCGGGGGGAAGTGAGACTTCATTGTAGTGCTGATTTCCTTTGCAAGCTTGCTTGGTTGGCCAAAAAGGGCGTATGCGTTTTTTCCTGAATATATTCAGGAAAAAACGCATACGCCCTTTTTGGCCAAGTGCATCATTGTGGACGTTCTGCCTCTTTTCCTATGCTTTCAATGCAATTCCAGTCTACCTCCTGAAATCGGTTTCCTGCAATTCTGCCCCGCTTTCAAGTCCTCTTGGCAGCCTTACTTCAGTATATTTTTGGACGATAGCTGTCATTTATAACTCTGCAGGTTTGTGAATTACAGTGCCCCTGAGCTCCTTTCTTCAACTCGCTTTCTTGTGAGCTGGCCGCAACACCGCAGGATGGCTTCAGGCCCTAATCTGGTTCCGGCACAGCACACTGAGCCTTTGGTTAATTCCTCTTCCTGGTGGGAAATGAGAGTTAAATTTTCCCGTCCAGACACCTCCAGCTAGTCTCTCATTGGTTCTCCCTATTCCTGTTCATCTTCCGCAGAAATTGCAAACTGGGCCAAACAGGAGGTTAAAGGGGCTGACTCTCCAAGTCGGGAGAGTGTTAGTAAAGCGTCTGGAATGTTGCACCCGAGTACCAGGGGAGGAAAACTGAGACATATTTGAACATGTCTCCCGATCACATGGATGATCATACTCTGGGTTCCACATGCATGTTTTAGCTGTAGGAAGAATACCTTAAACCCGGGTAGTTGAAACCCGTGGAATGGGTACCATGCAATATGACTTCAAAGGGTCTTCATTTGCTCACCGAACCTCTCCAATCCTATCACTGCTGCGTTTATGCCCCTGTACACATGCTTGATTCTCTTTCGGAGACATAGCAATCCATAGGTTTTAAGATACTTACTAGTCAGGTACATTCTTAAGCGTTTAATATGCGGTGTTGAGTCTATTTCGTTGAGCAAGGAGTAGCTCTTGTCTATTCCATATTTGGCTTAAGGAACTTTACCTGTGCTCATTTCAATCTCTGGTTTTATGCAGCACCCCAACTCACCTTTCCCCTTAAGCAAGCATAAGTTGGTTTTCTAAATTTGAGACCCTGTTCTGTTTTGGAATTCAGTTCCTGTGTAGCCAAGTTTACATTCCGTGTATTAGTGATATCTTATGATGTTTCTTTTTCTGTGTGACTTATTTCAGTTAAAATCATCATACCTGAATCCACTCATTGTGCTGCTAAGGGCCTGATGACATAGATTTCATTGCTGAGTGATATTGCTTTGTAAGTAAATACCACAACTTCTTTATCCATTTTTCACTTTCTGCGATGTTGAACTTGTACTGTAAACGAGGTTCTTGTAAACAGAGGCGTCCCAAATTTTGGGGTGGCTTTGTCTTTTTGATTTTAATTTCCCTAAGCTATAGGACCATAAGTGGAAGTGCCCTAGGCTCTGTTGCTTTGTTTTTTAGATGTTTCAGGAAACACCATACACTTCTCCCGAGTGTCTGTTGGCAATTTACATCCCGCCCATCAGCATAACAAGGCTCCCAGTTCTCCATGTCCTGTCCTGCCTTTCTGGATTTTACACTTTTTTCAGATGGCCCTTTTGACCGGGGGGAAGTGAGACTTCATTGTAGTGAAGATTTCCTTTGCAAGCTTGCTTGGATGGCCAAAAAGGGCGTATGCGTTTTTTCCTGAATATATTCAGGAAAAAACGCATACGCCCTTTTTGGCCAAGTGCATCATTGTGGACGTTCTGCCTCTTTTCCTATGCTTTCAATGCAATTCCAGTCTACCTCCTGAAATCGGTTTCCTGCAATTCTGCCCCGCTTTCAAGTCCTCTTGGCAGCCTTACTTCAGTATATTTTTGGACGATAGCTGTCATTTATAACTCTGCAGGTTTGTGAATTACAGTGTCCCTGAGCTCCTTTCTTCAACTCGCTTTCTTTTGAGCTGACCGCAACACCGCAGGATGTCTTCAGGCTCTAATCTGGTTCCGGCATGTCACGCTGAGCCTTTGGTTATTTCCTCTTCCTGGTGGGAAATGAGAGTTAAATTTGCCCGTCCAGACACCTCCAGCTAGTCTCTCATTGGTTCTCCCTATTCCTGTTCATCTTCCGCAGAAATTGCAAACTGGGACAAACAGGAGGTTAAAGGCGCTGACTCTCGAAGTCGGGAGAGTGTTAGTAAAGCATCTGGAATGTTGCACCCGAGTACCAGGGGAGGAAAACTGAGACATATTTGAACACGTCTCCCGTTCACACGGTTGATCATACTCTGGGTTCCACATGCACGTTTTAGCTGAAGGAAGAATACCTTAAACCTGGAGAGTTGAAACCCGTGTAATGGGTACCATGCAATATGACTTCAAAGGGTCTTCATTTGCTCACCGAACCTCTCCAATCCTATCACTGCTGTGTTTATGCCCCTGTACACATACTTGATTCTCTTTTGGAGACATAGCAATCCATAGGTTTTAAGATACTTACTAGTCAGGTACATTCTTACGCGTTTAATATGCGGTGTTGAGTCCATTTCGTTGAGCAAGGAGTAGCTCTTGTCTATTCCATATTTGGCTTAAGGAACTTTATCTGTGCTCATTTCAATCTCTGGTTTTATGCAGCACCCCAACTCACCTTTCCCCTTAAGCAAGCATAGGTTGGTTTTCTAAATTTGAGACCCTGTTCTGTTCTGTAATTCAGTTCCTGTGTAGCCAAGTTTACATTCCGTGTATTACTGATATCTTATGATGTTTCTTTTTCTGTGTGACTTATTTCAGTTAGAATCATCATACCTGAATCCACTCATTGTGCTGCTACGGGCCTCATGACATAGATTTCATTGCTGAGTGATATTGCTTTGTAAGTAAATACCACAACTTCTTTATCCATTTTTCACTTTCTGCGATGTTGAACTTGTACTGTAAATGAGGTTCTTGTAAACAGAGGCGTCCCAAGCTTTGGGGTGGCTGTGTCTTTTTGATTTTAATTTCCCTAAGCTATAGGACCATAAGTGGAAGTGCCCTAGGCTCTGTTGCTTTGTTTTTTAGATGTTTCAGGAAACACCATACACTTCTCCCGAGTGTCTGTTGGCAATTTACATCCCGCCCATCAGCATAACAAGGCTCCCAGTTCTCCATGGCCTGTCCTGCCTTTCTGGATTTTACACTTTTTTCAGATGGCCCTTTTGACCAGGGGGAAGTGAGACTTCATTGTAGTGCAGATTTCCTTTGCAAGCTTGCTTGGTTGGCCAAAAAGGGCGTATGCGTTTTTTCCTGAATATATTCAGGAAAAATATATTCAGGAAAATATATTCCTGAAAAATATATTCAGGAAAATATATTCCTGAATATATTCAGGAAAAAACGCATACGCCCTTTTTGGCCAAGTGCATCATTGTGGACGTTCTGCCTCTTTTCCTATGCTTTCAATGCAATTCCAGTCTACCTCCTGAAATCGGTTTCCTGCAATTCTGCCCCGCTTTCAAGTCCTCTTGGCAGCCTTACTTCAGTATATTTTTGGACGATAGCTGTCATTTATAACTCTGCAGGTTTGTGAATTACAGTGCCCCTGAGCTCCTTTCTTCAACTCGCTTTCTTGTGAGCTGGCCGCAACACCGCAGGATGGCTTCAGGCCCTAATCTGGTTCCGGCACGGCACGCTGAGCCTTTGGTTAATTCCTCTTCCTGGTGGGAAATGAGAGTTAAATTTGCCCGTCCAGACACCTCCAGCTAGTCTCTCATTGGTTCTCCCTATTCCTGTTCATCTTCCGCAGAAATTGCAAACTGGGCCAAACAGGAGGTTAAAGGGGCTGACTCTCGAAGTCGGGAGAGTGTTAGTAAAGCGTCTGGAATGTTGCACCCGAGTACCAGGGTACGAAAACTGAGACATATTTGAACATGTCTCCCGATCACATGGATGATCATACTCTGGGTTCCACATGCATGTTTTAGCTGTAGGAAGAATACCTTAAACCTGGGTAGTTGAAACCCGTGGAATGGGTACCATGCAATATGACTTCAAAGGGTCTTCATTTGCTCACCGAACCTCTCCAATCCTATCACTGCTGCGTTTATGCCCCTGTACACATGCTTGATTCTCTTTCGGAGACATAGCAATCCATAGGTTTTAAGATACTTACTAGTCAGGTACATTCTTAGGCGTTTAATATGGGGTGTTGAGTCCATTTCGTTGAGCAAGGAGTAGCTCTTGTCTATTCCATATTTGGCTTAAGGAACTTTACCTGTGCTCATTTCAATCTCTGGTTTTATGCAGCACCCCAACTCACCTTTCCCCTTAAGCAAGCATAAGTTGGTTTTCTAAATTTGAGACCCTGTTCTGTTTTGGAATTCAGTTCCTGTGTAGCCAAGTTTACATTCCGTGTATTAGTGATATCTTATGATGTTTCTTTTTCTGTGTGACTTATTTCAGTTAAAATCATCATACCTGAATCCACTCATTGTGCTGCTAAGGGCCTGATGACATAGATTTCATTGCTGAGTGATATTGCTTTGTAAGTAAATACCACAACTTCTTTATCCATTTTTCACTTTCTGCGATGTTGAACTTGTACTGTAAACGAGGTTCTTGTAAACAGAGGCGTCCTAAAGTTTGGGGTGGCTTTGTCTTTTTGATTTTAATTTCCCTAAGCTATAGGACCATAAGTGGAAGTGCCCTAGGCTCTGTTGCTTTGTTTTTTAGATGTTTCAGGAAACACCATACACTTCTCCCGAGTGTCTGTTGGCAATTTACATCCCGCCCATCAGCATAACAAGGCTCCCAGTTCTCCATGTCCTGTCCTGCCTTTCTGGATTTTACACTTTTTTCAGATGGCCCTTTTGACCGGGGGGAAGTGAGACTTCATTGTAGTGAAGATTTCCTTTGCAAGCTTGCTTGGTTGGCCAAAAAGGGCGTATGCGTTTTTTCCTGAATATATTCAGGAAAAAACGCATACGCCCTTTTTGGCCAAGTGCATCATTGTGGACGTTCTGCCTCTTTTCCTATGCTTTCAATGCAATTCCAGTCTACCTCCTGAAATCGGTTTCCTGCAATTCTGCCCCGCTTTCAAGTCCTCTTGGCAGCCTTACTTCAGTATATTTTTGGACGATAGCTGTCATTTATAACTCTGCAGGTTTGTGAATTACAGTGTCCCTGAGCTCCTTTCTTCAACTCGCTTTCTTTTGAGCTGGCCGCAGCACCGCAGGATGTCTTCAGGCTCTAATCTGGTTCCGGCACGTCACGCTGAGCCTTTGGTTATTTCCTCTTCCTGGTGGGAAATGAGAGTTAAATTTGCCCGTCCAGACACCTCCAGCTAGTCTCTCATTGGTTCTCCCTATTCCTGTTCATCTTCCGCAGAAATTGCAAACTGGGACAAACAGGAGGTTAAAGGCGCTGACTCTCGAAGTCGGGAGAGTGTTAGTAAAGCATCTGGAATGTTGCACCCGAGTACCAGGGGAGGAAAACTGAGACATATTTGAACACGTCTCCCGTTCACACGGTTGATAATACTCTGGGTTCCACATGCATGTTTTAGCTGAAGGAAGAATACCTTAAACCTGGAGAGTTGAAACCCGTGGAATGGGTACCATGCAATATGACTTCAAAGGGTCTTCATTTGCTCACCGAACCTCTCCAATCCTATCACTGCTGTGTTTATGCCCCTGTACACATACTTGGTTCTCTTTTGGAGACATAGCAATCCATAGGTTTTAAGATACTTACTAGTCAGGTACATTCTTACGCGTTTAATATGCGGTGTTGAGTCCATTTCGTTGAGCAAGGAGTAGCTCTTGTCTATTCCATATTTGGCTTAAGGAACTTTATCTGTGCTCATTTCAATCTCTGGTTTATGCAACACCCCAACTCACCTTTCCCCTTAAGCAAGCATAGGTTGGTTTTCTAAATTTGAGACCCTGTTCTGTTCTGTAATTCAGTTCCTGTGTAGCCAAGTTTACATTCCGTGTATTAGTGATATCTTATGATGTTTCTTTTTCTGTGTGACTTATTTCAGTTAGAATCATCGTACCTGAATCCACTCATTGTGCTGCTACGGGCCTCATGACATAGATTTCATTGCTGAGTGATATTGCTTTGTAAGTAAATACCACAACTTCTTTATCCATTTTTCACTTTCTGCGATGTTGAACTTGTACTGTAAACGAGGTTCTTGTAAACAGAGGCGTCCCAAACTTTGGGGTGGCTGTGTCTTTTTGATTTTAATTTCCCTAAGCTATAGGACCATAAGTGGAAGTGCCCTAGGCTCTGTTGCTTTGTTTTTTAGATGTTTCAGGAAACACCATACACTTCTCCCGAGTGTCTGTTGGCAATTTACATCCCGCCCATCAGCATAACAAGGCTCCCAGTTCTCCATGGCCTGTCCTGCCTTTCTGGATTTTACACTTTTTTCAGATGGCCCTTTTGACCAGGGGGAAGTGAGACTTCATTGTAGTGCAGATTTCCTTTGCAAGCTTGCTTGGTTGGCCAAAAAGGGCGTATGCGTTTTTTCCTGAATATATTCAGGAAAAATATATTCAGGAAAATATATTCCTGAAAAATATATTCAGGAAAATATATTCCTGAATATATTCAGGAAAAAACGCATACGCCCTTTTTGGCCAAGTGCATCATTGTGGACGTTCTGCCTCTTTTCCTATGCTTTCAATGCAATTCCAATCTACCTCCTGAAATCGGTTTCCTGCAATTCTGCCCCGCTTTCAAGTCCTCTTGGCAGCCTTACTTCAGTATAGTTTTGGACGATAGCTGTCATTTATAACTCTGCAGGTTTGTGAATTACAGTGCCCCTGAGCTCCTTTCTTCAACTCGCTTTCTTGTGAGCTGGCCGCAACACCACAGGATGGCTTCAGGCCCTAATCTGGTTCCGGCACGGCACGCTGAGCCTTTGGTTAATTCCTCTTCCTGGTGGGAAATGAGAGTTAAATTTGCCCGTCCAGACACCTCCAGCTAGTCTCTCATTGGTTCTCCCTATTCCTGTTCATCTTCCGCAGAAATTGCAAACTGGGCCAAACAGGAGGTTAAAGGGGCTGACTCTCCAAGTCGGGAGAGTGTTAGTAAAGCGTCTGGAATGTTGCACCCGAGTACCAGGGTACGAAAACTGAGACATATTTGAACATGTCTCCCGATCACATGGATGATCATACTCTGGGTTCCACATGCATGTTTTAGCTGTAGGAAGAATACCTTAAACCTGGGTAGTTGAAACCCGTGGAATGGGTACCATGCAATATGACTTCAAAGGGTCTTCATTTGCTCACCGAACCTCTCCAATCCTATCACTGCTGCGTTTATGCCCCTGTACACATGCTTGATTCTCTTTCGGAGACATAGCAATCCATAGGTTTTAAGATACTTACTAGTCAGGTACATTCTTAAGCGTTTAATATGCGGTGTTGAGTCTATTTCGTTGAGCAAGGAGTAGCTCTTGTCTATTCCATATTTGGCTTAAGGAACTTTACCTGTGCTCATTTCAATCTCTGGTTTTATGCAGCACCCCAACTCACCTTTCCCCTTAAGCAAGCATAAGTTGGTTTTCTAAATTTGAGACCCTGTTCTGTTTTGGAATTCAGTTCCTGTGTAGCCAAGTTTACATTCCGTGTATTAGTGATATCTTATGATGTTTCTTTTTCTGTGTGACTTATTTCAGTTAGAATCATCATACCTGAATCCACTCATTGTGCTGCTAAGGGCCTGATGACATAGATTTCATTGCTGAGTGATACTGCATTGTACGTAAGTACCACAAGTTCTTTATCCATTTTTCACTTTCTGTGATATTGAACTTGTACGGTAAACGAGGTTCTTGTAAACAGAGGCGTCCCAAACTTTGGGGTGGCTGTGTCTTTTTGATTTTAATTTCCCTAAGCTATAGGACCATAAGTGGAAGTTCCCTAGGCTCTGTTGCTTTGTTTTTTAGATGTTTCAGGAAACACTATACACTTCTCCCGAGTGTCTGTTGGCAATTTACATCCCGCCCATCAGCATAACAAGGCTCCCAGTTCTCCATGGCCTGTCCTGCCTTTCTGGATTTTACACTTTTTTCAGATGGCCCTTTTGACCGGGGCGAAGTGAGACTTCATTGTAGTGCAGATTTCCTTTGCAAGCTTGCTTGGTTGGCCAAAAAGGGCGTATGCGTTTTTTCCTGAATATATTCAGGAAAAAACGCATACGCCCTTTTTGGCCAAGTGCATCATTGTGGACGTTCTGCCTCTTTTCCTATGCTTTCAATGCAATTCCAGTCTACCTCCTGAAATCGGTTTCCTGCAATTCTGCCCCGCTTTCAAGTCCTCTTGGCAGCCTTACTTCAGTATATTTTTGGACGATAGCTGTCATTTATAACTCTGCAGGTTTGTGAATTACAGTGCCCCTGAGCTCCTTTCTTCAACTCGCTTTCTTGTGACCTGGCCGCAACACCACTGGATGGCTTCAGGCCCTAATCTGGTTCTGGCACGGCACGCTGAGCCTTTGGTTAATTCCTCTTCCTGGTGGGAAATGAGAGTTAAATTTGCCCGTCCAGACACCTCCAGCTAGTCTCTCATTGGTTCTCGCTCTTCCTGTTCATCTTCCGCAGCAATTGCAAACTGGGCCAAACAGGAGGTTAAAGGGACTGACTCTCCAAGTTGGGAGAGTGTTAGTAAAGCGTCTGGAATGTTGCACCCGAGTACCAGGGTACGAAAACTGAGACATATTTGAACACGTCTCCCGATCACATGGTTGATCATACTCTAGGTTCCACATGCATGTTTTAGCTGAAGGTAGAATACCTTAAAACTGGGTAGTTGAAACCCGTGGAATGGGTACCATGCAATATGACTTCAAAGGGTCTTCATTTGCTCACCGAACCTCTCCAATCCTATCACTGCTGCATTTATGCCCCTGTACACACGCTTGATTCTCTTTTGGAGACATAGCAATCCATAGGTTTTAAGAAAGTTACTAGTCAGGTACATTCTTAGGCGTTTAATATGGGGTGTTGAGTCAATTTCGTTGAGCAAGGAGTAGCTCTTGTCTATTCCATATTTGGCTTAAGGAACTTTATCTGTGCTCATTTCAATCTCTGGTTTTATGCAGCACCCCAACTCACCTTTCCCCTTAAGCAAGCATAAGTTGGTTTTCTAAATTTGAGACGCTGTTCTGTTTTGGAATTCAGTTCCTGTGTAGCCCAGTTTACATTCCGTGTATTAGTGATATCTTATGAGGTTTCTTTTTCTGTGTGACTTATTTCAGTTAAAATCATCATACCTGAATCCACTCATTGTGCTGCTAAGGGCCTGATGACATAGATTTCATTGCTGAGTGATATTGCTTTGTAAGTAAATACCACAACTTCTTTATCCATTTTTCACTTTCTGCGATGTTGAACTTGTACTGTAAACGAGGTTCTTGTAAACAGAGGCGTCCCAAATTTTGGGGTGGCTTTGTCTTTTTGATTTTAATTTCCCTAAGCTATAGGACCATAAGTGGAAGTGCCCTAGGCTCTGTTGCTTTGTTTTTTAGATGTTTCAGGAAACACCATACACTTCTCCCGAGTGTCTGTTGGCAATTTACATCCCGCCCATCAGCATAACAAGGCTCCCAGTTCTCCATGGCCTGTCCTGCCTTGCTGGATTTTACACTTTTTTCAGATGGCCCTTTTGACCGGGGGGAAGTGAGACTTCATTGTAGTGCAGATTTCCTTTGCAAGCTTGCTTGGTTGGCCAAAAAGGGCGTATGCGTTTTTTCCTGAATATATTCAGGAAAAAACGCATACGCCCTTTTGGGCCAAGTGCATCATTGTGGACGTTCTGCCTCTTTTCCTATGCTTTCAATGCAATTCCAGTCTACCTCCTGAAATCGGTTTCCTGCAATTCTGCCCCGCTTTCAAGTCCTCTTGGCAGCCTTACTTCAGTATATTTTTGGACGATAGCTGTCATTTATAACTCTGCAGGTTTGTGAATTACAGTGCCCCTGAGCTCCTTTCTTCAACTCGCTTTCTTGTGAGCTGGCCGCAACACCGCAGGATGGCTTCAGGCCCTAATCTGGTTCCGGCACGGCACGCTGAGCCTTTGGTTATTTCCTCTTCCTGGTGGGAAATGAGAGTTAAATTTGCCCATCCAGACACCTCCAGCTAGTCTCTCATTGGTTCTCCCTATTCCTGTTCATCTTCCGCAGAAATTGCAAACTGGGCCAAACAGGAGGTTAAAGGCGCTGACTCTCCAAGTGGGGAGAGTGTTAGTAAAGCGTCTGGAATGTTGCACCCGAGTACCAGGGTACGAAAACTGAGACATATTTGAACACGTCTCCCGTTCACATGGTTGATCATACTCTGGGTTCCACATGCATGTTTTAGCTGAAGGAAGAATACCTTAAACCTGGAGAGTTGAGACCCGTGAAATGGGTACCATGCAATATGACATCAAAGGGTCTTCATTTGCTCACCGAACCTCTCCAATCCTATCACTGCTGCGTTTATGCCTCTGTACACACGCTTGATTCTCTTTTGGAGACATAGCAATCCATAGGTTTTAAGATACTTACTAGTAAGGTACATTCTTAGGCGTTTAATATGGGGTGTTGAGTCCATTTCGTTGAGCAAGGAGTAGCTCTTGTCTATTCCATATTTGGCTTAAGGAACTTTATCTGTGCTCATTTCAATCTCTGGTTTTATGCAGCACCCCAACTCACCTTCCCGCTTAAGCAAGCATAAGTTGGTTTTCTAAATTTGGGACCCTGTTCTGTTCTGTAATTCAGTTCCTGTGTAGCCAAGTTTACGTTCCGTGTATTACTGATATCTTATGATGTTTCTTTTTCTGTGTGACTTATTTCAGTTAGAATCATCATACCTGAATCCACTCATTGTGCTGCTAAGGGCCTGATGACATAGATTTCATTGCTGAGTGATATTGCTTTGTAAGTAAATACCACAACTTCTTTATCCATTTTTCACTTTCTGCGATGTTGAACTTGTACTGTAAACGAGGTTCTTGTAAACAGAGGCGTCCGAAACTTTGGGGTGGCTGTGTCTTTTTGATTTTAATTTCCCTAAGCTATAGGACCATAAGTGGAAGTGCCCTAGGCTCTGTTGCTTTGTTTTTTAGATGTTTCAGGAAACACCATACACTTCTCCCGAGTGTCTGTTGGCAATTGACATCCCGCCCATCAGCATAACAAGGCTCCCAGTTCTCCATGGCCTGTCCTGCCTTTCTGGATTTTACACTTTTTTCAGATGGCCCTTTTGACCGGGGGGAAGTGAGACTTCATTGTAGTGCAGATTTCCTTTGCAAGCTTGCTTGGTTGGCCAAAAAGGGCGTATGCGTTTTTTCCTGAATATATTCAGGAAAAAACGCATACGCCCTTTTTGGCCAAGTGCATCATTGTGGACGTTCTGCCTCTTTTCCTATGCTTTCAATGCAATTCCAGTCTACCTCCTGAAATCGGTTTCCTGCAATTCTGCCCCGCTTTCAAGTCCTCTTGGCAGCCTTACTTCAGTATATTTTTGGACGATAGCTGTCATTTATAACTCTGCAGGTTTGTGAATTACAGTGCCCCTGAGCTCCTTTCTTCAACTCGCTTTCTTGTGAGCTGGCCGCAACACCGCAGGATGGCTTCAGGCCCTAATCTGGTTCCGGCACAGCACACTGAGCCTTTGGTTAATTCCTCTTCCTGGTGGGAAATGAGAGTTAAATTTGCCCGTCCAGACACCTCCAGCTAGTCTCTCATTGGTTCTCCCTATTCCTGTTCATCTTCCGCAGAAATTGCAAACTGGGCCAAACAGGAGGTTAAAGGGGCTGACTCTCCAAGTCGGGAGAGTGTTAGTAAAGCGTCTGGAATGTTGCACCCGAGTACCAGGGGAGGAAAACTGAGACATATTTGAACATGTCTCCCGATCACATGGATGATCATACTCTGGGTTCCACATGCATGTTTTAGCTGTAGGAAGAATACCTTAAACCCGGGTAGTTGAAACCCGTGGAATGGGTACCATGCAATATGACTTCAAAGGGTCTTCATTTGCTCACCGAACCTCTCCAATCCTATCACTGCTGCGTTTATGCCCCTGTACACATGCTTGATTCTCTTTCGGAGACATAGCAATCCATAGGTTTTAAGATACTTACTAGTCAGGTACATTCTTAAGCGTTTAATATGCGGTGTTGAGTCTATTTCGTTGAGCAAGGAGTAGCTCTTGTCTATTCCATATTTGGCTTAAGGAACTTTACCTGTGCTCATTTCAATCTCTGGTTTTATGCAGCACCCCAACTCACCTTTCCCCTTAAGCAAGCATAAGTTGGTTTTCTAAATTTGAGACCCTGTTCTGTTTTGGAATTCAGTTCCTGTGTAGCCAAGTTTACATTCCGTGTATTAGTGATATCTTATGATGTTTCTTTTTCTGTGTGACTTATTTCAGTTAAAATCATCATACCTGAATCCACTCATTGTGCTGCTAAGGGCCTGATGACATAGATTTCATTGCTGAGTGATATTGCTTTGTAAGTAAATACCACAACTTCTTTATCCATTTTTCACTTTCTGCGATGTTGAACTTGTACTGTAAACGAGGTTCTTGTAAACAGAGGCGTCCCAAATTTTGGGGTGGCTTTGTCTTTTTGATTTTAATTTCCCTAAGCTATAGGACCATAAGTGGAAGTGCCCTAGGCTCTGTTGCTTTGTTTTTTAGATGTTTCAGGAAACACCATACACTTCTCCCGAGTGTCTGTTGGCAATTTACATCCCGCCCATCAGCATAACAAGGCTCCCAGTTCTCCATGTCCTGTCCTGCCTTTCTGGATTTTACACTTTTTTCAGATGGCCCTTTTGACCGGGGGGAAGTGAGACTTCATTGTAGTGAAGATTTCCTTTGCAAGCTTGCTTGGATGGCCAAAAAGGGCGTATGCGTTTTTTCCTGAATATATTCAGGAAAAAACGCATACGCCCTTTTTGGCCAAGTGCATCATTGTGGACGTTCTGCCTCTTTTCCTATGCTTTCAATGCAATTCCAGTCTACCTCCTGAAATCGGTTTCCTGCAATTCTGCCCCGCTTTCAAGTCCTCTTGGCAGCCTTACTTCAGTATATTTTTGGACGATAGCTGTCATTTATAACTCTGCAGGTTTGTGAATTACAGTGTCCCTGAGCTCCTTTCTTCAACTCGCTTTCTTTTGAGCTGACCGCAACACCGCAGGATGTCTTCAGGCTCTAATCTGGTTCCGGCATGTCACGCTGAGCCTTTGGTTATTTCCTCTTCCTGGTGGGAAATGAGAGTTAAATTTGCCCGTCCAGACACCTCCAGCTAGTCTCTCATTGGTTCTCCCTATTCCTGTTCATCTTCCGCAGAAATTGCAAACTGGGACAAACAGGAGGTTAAAGGCGCTGACTCTCGAAGTCGGGAGAGTGTTAGTAAAGCATCTGGAATGTTGCACCCGAGTACCAGGGGAGGAAAACTGAGACATATTTGAACACGTCTCCCGTTCACACGGTTGATCATACTCTGGGTTCCACATGCACGTTTTAGCTGAAGGAAGAATACCTTAAACCTGGAGAGTTGAAACCCGTGTAATGGGTACCATGCAATATGACTTCAAAGGGTCTTCATTTGCTCACCGAACCTCTCCAATCCTATCACTGCTGTGTTTATGCCCCTGTACACATACTTGATTCTCTTTTGGAGACATAGCAATCCATAGGTTTTAAGATACTTACTAGTCAGGTACATTCTTACGCGTTTAATATGCGGTGTTGAGTCCATTTCGTTGAGCAAGGAGTAGCTCTTGTCTATTCCATATTTGGCTTAAGGAACTTTATCTGTGCTCATTTCAATCTCTGGTTTTATGCAGCACCCCAACTCACCTTTCCCCTTAAGCAAGCATAGGTTGGTTTTCTAAATTTGAGACCCTGTTCTGTTCTGTAATTCAGTTCCTGTGTAGCCAAGTTTACATTCCGTGTATTACTGATATCTTATGATGTTTCTTTTTCTGTGTGACTTATTTCAGTTAGAATCATCATACCTGAATCCACTCATTGTGCTGCTACGGGCCTCATGACATAGATTTCATTGCTGAGTGATATTGCTTTGTAAGTAAATACCACAACTTCTTTATCCATTTTTCACTTTCTGCGATGTTGAACTTGTACTGTAAATGAGGTTCTTGTAAACAGAGGCGTCCCAAGCTTTGGGGTGGCTGTGTCTTTTTGATTTTAATTTCCCTAAGCTATAGGACCATAAGTGGAAGTGCCCTAGGCTCTGTTGCTTTGTTTTTTAGATGTTTCAGGAAACACCATACACTTCTCCCGAGTGTCTGTTGGCAATTTACATCCCGCCCATCAGCATAACAAGGCTCCCAGTTCTCCATGGCCTGTCCTGCCTTTCTGGATTTTACACTTTTTTCAGATGGCCCTTTTGACCAGGGGGAAGTGAGACTTCATTGTAGTGCAGATTTCCTTTGCAAGCTTGCTTGGTTGGCCAAAAAGGGCGTATGCGTTTTTTCCTGAATATATTCAGGAAAAATATATTCAGGAAAATATATTCCTGAAAAATATATTCAGGAAAATATATTCCTGAATATATTCAGGAAAAAACGCATACGCCCTTTTTGGCCAAGTGCATCATTGTGGACGTTCTGCCTCTTTTCCTATGCTTTCAATGCAATTCCAGTCTACCTCCTGAAATCGGTTTCCTGCAATTCTGCCCCGCTTTCAAGTCCTCTTGGCAGCCTTACTTCAGTATATTTTTGGACGATAGCTGTCATTTATAACTCTGCAGGTTTGTGAATTACAGTGCCCCTGAGCTCCTTTCTTCAACTCGCTTTCTTGTGAGCTGGCCGCAACACCGCAGGATGGCTTCAGGCCCTAATCTGGTTCCGGCACGGCACGCTGAGCCTTTGGTTAATTCCTCTTCCTGGTGGGAAATGAGAGTTAAATTTGCCCGTCCAGACACCTCCAGCTAGTCTCTCATTGGTTCTCCCTATTCCTGTTCATCTTCCGCAGAAATTGCAAACTGGGCCAAACAGGAGGTTAAAGGGGCTGACTCTCGAAGTCGGGAGAGTGTTAGTAAAGCGTCTGGAATGTTGCACCCGAGTACCAGGGTACGAAAACTGAGACATATTTGAACATGTCTCCCGATCACATGGATGATCATACTCTGGGTTCCACATGCATGTTTTAGCTGTAGGAAGAATACCTTAAACCTGGGTAGTTGAAACCCGTGGAATGGGTACCATGCAATATGACTTCAAAGGGTCTTCATTTGCTCACCGAACCTCTCCAATCCTATCACTGCTGCGTTTATGCCCCTGTACACATGCTTGATTCTCTTTCGGAGACATAGCAATCCATAGGTTTTAAGATACTTACTAGTCAGGTACATTCTTAGGCGTTTAATATGGGGTGTTGAGTCCATTTCGTTGAGCAAGGAGTAGCTCTTGTCTATTCCATATTTGGCTTAAGGAACTTTACCTGTGCTCATTTCAATCTCTGGTTTTATGCAGCACCCCAACTCACCTTTCCCCTTAAGCAAGCATAAGTTGGTTTTCTAAATTTGAGACCCTGTTCTGTTTTGGAATTCAGTTCCTGTGTAGCCAAGTTTACATTCCGTGTATTAGTGATATCTTATGATGTTTCTTTTTCTGTGTGACTTATTTCAGTTAAAATCATCATACCTGAATCCACTCATTGTGCTGCTAAGGGCCTGATGACATAGATTTCATTGCTGAGTGATATTGCTTTGTAAGTAAATACCACAACTTCTTTATCCATTTTTCACTTTCTGCGATGTTGAACTTGTACTGTAAACGAGGTTCTTGTAAACAGAGGCGTCCTAAAGTTTGGGGTGGCTTTGTCTTTTTGATTTTAATTTCCCTAAGCTATAGGACCATAAGTGGAAGTGCCCTAGGCTCTGTTGCTTTGTTTTTTAGATGTTTCAGGAAACACCATACACTTCTCCCGAGTGTCTGTTGGCAATTTACATCCCGCCCATCAGCATAACAAGGCTCCCAGTTCTCCATGTCCTGTCCTGCCTTTCTGGATTTTACACTTTTTTCAGATGGCCCTTTTGACCGGGGGGAAGTGAGACTTCATTGTAGTGAAGATTTCCTTTGCAAGCTTGCTTGGTTGGCCAAAAAGGGCGTATGCGTTTTTTCCTGAATATATTCAGGAAAAAACGCATACGCCCTTTTTGGCCAAGTGCATCATTGTGGACGTTCTGCCTCTTTTCCTATGCTTTCAATGCAATTCCAGTCTACCTCCTGAAATCGGTTTCCTGCAATTCTGCCCCGCTTTCAAGTCCTCTTGGCAGCCTTACTTCAGTATATTTTTGGACGATAGCTGTCATTTATAACTCTGCAGGTTTGTGAATTACAGTGCCCCTGAGCTCCTTTCTTCAACTCGCTTTCTTGTGAGCTGGCCGCAACACCGCAGGATGGCTTCAGGCCCTAATCTGGTTCCGGCACGGCACGCTGAGCCTTTGGTTAATTCCTCTTCCTGGTGGGAAATGAGAGTTAAATTTGCCCGTCCAGACACCTCCAGCTAGTCTCTCATTGGTTCTGGCTATTCCTGTTCATCTTCCACAGAAATTGCAAACTGGGCCAAACAGGAGGTTAAAGGGACTGACTCTCGAAGTCGGGAGAGTGTTAGTAAAGCATCTGGAATGTTGCACCCGAGTACCAGGGGAGGAAAACTGAGACATATTTGAACACGTCTCCCGTTCACACGGTTGATAATACTCTGGGTTCCACATGCATGTTTTAGCTGAAGGAAGAATACCTTAAACCTGGAGAGTTGAAACCCGTGGAATGGGTACCATGCAATATGACTTCAAAGGGTCTTCATTTGCTCACCGAACCTCTCCAATCCTATCACTGCTGTGTTTATGCCCCTGTACACATACTTGGTTCTCTTTTGGAGACATAGCAATCCATAGGTTTTAAGATACTTACTAGTCAGGTACATTCTTACGCGTTTAATATGCGGTGTTGAGTCCATTTCGTTGAGCAAGGAGTAGCTCTTGTCTATTCCATATTTGGCTTAAGGAACTTTATCTGTGCTCATTTCAATCTCTGGTTTATGCAACACCCCAACTCACCTTTCCCCTTAAGCAAGCATAGGTTGGTTTTCTAAATTTGAGACCCTGTTCTGTTCTGTAATTCAGTTCCTGTGTAGCCAAGTTTACATTCCGTGTATTAGTGATATCTTATGATGTTTCTTTTTCTGTGTGACTTATTTCAGTTAGAATCATCGTACCTGAATCCACTCATTGTGCTGCTACGGGCCTCATGACATAGATTTCATTGCTGAGTGATATTGCTTTGTAAGTAAATACCACAACTTCTTTATCCATTTTTCACTTTCTGCGATGTTGAACTTGTACTGTAAACGAGGTTCTTGTAAACAGAGGCGTCCCAAACTTTGGGGTGGCTGTGTCTTTTTGATTTTAATTTCCCTAAGCTATAGGACCATAAGTGGAAGTGCCCTAGGCTCTGTTGCTTTGTTTTTTAGATGTTTCAGGAAACACCATACACTTCTCCCGAGTGTCTGTTGGCAATTTACATCCCGCCCATCAGCATAACAAGGCTCCCAGTTCTCCATGGCCTGTCCTGCCTTTCTGGATTTTACACTTTTTTCAGATGGCCCTTTTGACCAGGGGGAAGTGAGACTTCATTGTAGTGCAGATTTCCTTTGCAAGCTTGCTTGGTTGGCCAAAAAGGGCGTATGCGTTTTTTCCTGAATATATTCAGGAAAAATATATTCAGGAAAATATATTCCTGAAAAATATATTCAGGAAAATATATTCCTGAATATATTCAGGAAAAAACGCATACGCCCTTTTTGGCCAAGTGCATCATTGTGGACGTTCTGCCTCTTTTCCTATGCTTTCAATGCAATTCCAATCTACCTCCTGAAATCGGTTTCCTGCAATTCTGCCCCGCTTTCAAGTCCTCTTGGCAGCCTTACTTCAGTATAGTTTTGGACGATAGCTGTCATTTATAACTCTGCAGGTTTGTGAATTACAGTGCCCCTGAGCTCCTTTCTTCAACTCGCTTTCTTGTGAGCTGGCCGCAACACCACAGGATGGCTTCAGGCCCTAATCTGGTTCCGGCACGGCACGCTGAGCCTTTGGTTAATTCCTCTTCCTGGTGGGAAATGAGAGTTAAATTTGCCCGTCCAGACACCTCCAGCTAGTCTCTCATTGGTTCTCCCTATTCCTGTTCATCTTCCGCAGAAATTGCAAACTGGGCCAAACAGGAGGTTAAAGGGGCTGACTCTCCAAGTCGGGAGAGTGTTAGTAAAGCGTCTGGAATGTTGCACCCGAGTACCAGGGTACGAAAACTGAGACATATTTGAACATGTCTCCCGATCACATGGATGATCATACTCTGGGTTCCACATGCATGTTTTAGCTGTAGGAAGAATACCTTAAACCTGGGTAGTTGAAACCCGTGGAATGGGTACCATGCAATATGACTTCAAAGGGTCTTCATTTGCTCACCGAACCTCTCCAATCCTATCACTGCTGCGTTTATGCCCCTGTACACATGCTTGATTCTCTTTCGGAGACATAGCAATCCATAGGTTTTAAGATACTTACTAGTCAGGTACATTCTTAAGCGTTTAATATGCGGTGTTGAGTCTATTTCGTTGAGCAAGGAGTAGCTCTTGTCTATTCCATATTTGGCTTAAGGAACTTTACCTGTGCTCATTTCAATCTCTGGTTTTATGCAGCACCCCAACTCACCTTTCCCCTTAAGCAAGCATAAGTTGGTTTTCTAAATTTGAGACCCTGTTCTGTTTTGGAATTCAGTTCCTGTGTAGCCAAGTTTACATTCCGTGTATTAGTGATATCTTATGATGTTTCTTTTTCTGTGTGACTTATTTCAGTTAAAATCATCATACCTGAATCCACTCATTGTGCTTCTAAGGGCCTGATGACATAGATTTCATTGCTGAGTGATATTGCTTTGTAAGTAAATACCACAACTTCTTTATCCATTTTTCACTTTCTGCGATGTTGAACTTGTACTGTAAACGAGGTTCTTGTAAACAGAGGCGTCCCAAATTTTGGGGTGGCTTTTTCTTTTTGATTTTAATTTCCCTAAGCTATAGGACCATAAGTGCAAGTGCCCTAGGCTCTGTTGCTTTGTTTTTTAGATGTTTCAGGAAACACCATACACTTCTCCCGAGTGTCTGTTGGCAATTTACATCCCGCCCATCAGCATAACAAGGCTCCCAGTTCTCCATGTCCTGTCCTGCCTTTCTGGATTTTACACTTTTTTCAGATGGCCCTTTTGACCGGGGGGAAGTGAGACTTCATTGTAGTGAAGATTTCCTTTGCAAGCTTGCTTGGTTGGCCAAAAAGGGCGTATGCGTTTTTTCCTGAATATATTCAGGAAAAAACGCATACGCCCTTTTTGGCCAAGTGCATCATTGTGGACGTTCTGCCTCTTTTCCTATGCTTTCAATGCAATTCCAGTCTACCTCCTGAAATCGGTTTCCTGCAATTCTGCCCCGCTTTCAAGTCCTCTTGGCAGCCTTACTTCAGTATATTTTTGGACGATAGCTGTCATTTATAACTCTGCAGGTTTGTGAATTACAGTGTCCCTGAGCTCCTTTCTTCAACTCGCTTTCTTTTGAGCTGGCCGCAGCACCGCAGGATGTCTTCAGGCTCTAATCTGGTTCCGGCACGTCACGCTGAGCCTTTGGTTATTTCCTCTTCCTGGTGGGAAATGAGAGTTAAATTTGCCCGTCCAGACACCTCCAGCTAGTCTCTCATTGGTTCTCCCTATTCCTGTTCATCTTCCGCAGAAATTGCAAACTGGGCCAAACAGGAGGTTAAAGGCGCTGACTCTCGAAGTCGGGAGAGTGTTAGTAAAGCATCTGGAATGTTGCACCCGAGTACCAGGGGAGGAAAACTGAGACATATTTGAACACGTCTCCCGTTCACACGGTTGATCATACTCTGGGTTCCACATGCATGTTTTAGCTGAAGGAAGAATACCTTAAACCTGGAGAGTTGAAACCCGTGTAATGGGTACCATGCAATATGACTTCAAAGGGTCTTCATTTGCTCACCGAACCTCTCCAATCCTATCACTGCTGTGTTTATGCCCCTGTACACATACTTGATTCTCTTTTGGAGACATAGCAATCCATAGGTTTTAAGATACTTACTAGTCAGGTACATTCTTACGCGTTTAATATGCGGTGTTGAGTCCATTTCGTTGAGCAAGGAGTAGCTCTTGTCTATTCCATATTTGGCTTAAGGAACTTTATCTGTGCTCATTTCAATCTCTGGTTTTATGCAGCACCCCAACTCACCTTTCCCCTTAAGCAAGCATAGGTTGGTTTTCTAAATTTGAGACCCTGTTCTGTTCTGTAATTCAGTTCCTGTGTAGCCAAGTTTACATTCCGTGTATTACTGATATTTATGATGTTTCTTTTTCTGTGTGGCTTATTTCAGTTAGAATCATCATACCTGAATCCACTCATTGTGCTGCTACGGGCCTCATGACATAGATTTCATTGCTGAGTGATATTGCTTTGTAAGTAAATACCACAACTTCTTTATCCATTTTTCACTTTCTGCGATGTTGAACTTGTACTGTAAACGAGGTTCTTGTAAACAGAGGCGTCCCAAACTTTGGGGTGGCTGTGTCTTTTTGATTTTAATTTCCCTAAGCTATAGGACCATAAGTGGAAGTGCCCTAGGCTCTGTTGCTTTGTTTTTTAGATGTTTCAGGAAACACCATACACTTCTCCCGAGTGTCTGTTGGCAATTTACATCCCGCCCATCAGCATAACAAGGCTCCCAGTTCTCCATGTCCTGTCCTGCCTTTCTGGATTTTACACTTTTTTCAGATGGCCCTTTTGACCGGGGGGAAGTGAGACTTCATTGTAGTGAAGATTTCCTTTGCAAGCTTGCTTGGTTGGCCAAAAAGGGCGTATGCGTTTTTTCCTGAATATATTCAGGAAAAAACGCATACGCCCTTTTTGGCCAAGTGCATCATTGTGGACGTTCTGCCTCTTTTCCTATGCTTTCAATGCAATTCCAGTCTACCTCCTGAAATCGGTTTCCTGCAATTCTGCCCCGCTTTCAAGTCCTCTTGGCAGCCTTACTTCAGTATATTTTTGGACGATAGCTGTCATTTATAACTCTGCAGGTTTGTGAATTACAGTGTCCCTGAGCTCCTTTCTTCAACTCGCTTTCTTTTGAGCTGGCCGCAACACCGCAGGATGTCTTCAGGCTCTAATCTGGTTCCGGCACGTCACGCTGAGCCTTTGGTTATTTCCTCTTCCTGGTGGGAAATGAGAGTTAAATTTGCCCGTCCAGACACCTCCAGCTAGTCTCTCATTGGTTCTCCCTATTCCTGTTCATCTTCCGCAGAAATTGCAAACTGGGCCAAACAGGAGGTTAAAGGCGCTGACTCTCGAAGTCGGGAGAGTGTTAGTAAAGCATCTGGAATGTTGCACCCGAGTACCAGGGGAGGAAAACTGAGACATATTTGAACACGTCTCCCGTTCACACGGTTGATCATACTCTGGGTTCCACATGCATGTTTTAGCTGAAGGAAGAATACCTTAAACCTGGAGAGTTGAGACCCGTGTAATGGGTACCATGCAATATGACTTCAAAGGGTCTTCATTTGCTCACCGAACCTCTCCAATCCTATCACTGCTGTGTTTATGCCCCTGTACACATACTTGATTCTCTTTTGGAGACATAGCAATCCATAGGTTTTAAGATACTTACTAGTCAGGTACATTCTTACGCGTTTAATATGCGGTGTTGAGTCCATTTCGTTGAGCAAGGAGTAGCTCTTGTCTATTCCATATTTGGCTTAAGGAACTTTATCTGTGCTCATTTCAATCTCTGGTTTTATGCAGCACCCCACCTCACCTTTCCCCTTAAGCAAGCATAGGTTGGTTTTCTAAATTTGAGACCCTGTTCTGTTCTGTAATTCAGTTCCTGTGTAGCCAAGTTTACATTCCGTGTATTACTGATATCTTATGATGTTTCTTTTTCTGTGTGACTTATTTCAGTTAGAATCATCATACCTGAATCCACTCATTGTGCTGCTATGGGCCTGATGACATAGATTTCATTGCTGAGTGATATTGCTTTGTAAGTAAATACCACAACTTCTTTATCCATTTTTCACTTTCTGCGATGTTGAACTTGTACTGTAAACGAGGTTCTTGTAAACAGAGGCGTCCCAAACTTTGGGGTGGCTGTGTCTTTTTGATTTTAATTTCCCTAAGCTATAGGACCATAAGTGGAAGTGCCCTAGGCTCTGTTGCTTTGTTTTTTAGATGTTTCAGGAAACACAATACACTTCTCCCAAGTGTCTGTTGGCAATTTACATCCCGCCCATCAGCATAACAAGGCTCCCAGTTCTCCATGGCCTGTCCTGCCTTTCTGGATTTTACACTTTTTTCAGATGGCCCTTTTGACCAGGGGGAAGTGAGACTTCATTGTAGTGCAGATTTCCTTTGCAAGCTTGCTTGGTTGGCCAAAAAGGGCGTATGCGTTTTTTCCTGAATATATTCAGGAAAAATATATTCAGGAAAATATATTCCTGAAAAATATATTCAGGAAAATATATTCCTGAATATATTCAGGAAAAAACGCATACGCCCTTTTTGGCCAAGTGCATCATTGTGGACGTTCTGCCTCTTTTCCTATGCTTTCAATGCAATTCCAGTCTACCTCCTGAAATCGGTTTCCTGCAATTCTGCCCCGCTTTCAAGTCCTCTTGGCAGCCTTACTTCAGTATAGTTTTGGACGATAGCTGTCATTTATAACTCTGCAGGTTTGTGAATTACAGTGCCCCTGAGCTCCTTTCTTCAACTCGCTTTCTTGTGAGCTGGCCGCAACACCGCAGGATGGTTTCAGGCCCTAATCTGGTTCCGGCACGGCACGCTGAGCCTTTGGTTAATTCCTCTTCCTGGTGGGAAATGAGAGTTAAATTTGCCCGTCCAGACACCTCCAGCTAGTCTCTCATTGGTTCTCCCTATTCCTGTTCATCTTCCGCAGAAATTGCAAACTGGGCCAAACAGGAGGTTAAAGGGGCTGACTCTCCAAGTCGGGAGAGTGTTAGTAAAGCGTCTGGAATGTTGCACCCGAGTACCAGGGTACGAAAACTGAGACATATTTGAACATGTCTCCCGATCACATGGATGATCATACTCTGGGTTCCACATGCATGTTTTAGCTGTCGGAAGAATACCTTAAACCTGGGTAGTTGAAACCCGTGGAATGGGTACCATGCAATATGACTTCAAAGGGTCTTCATTTGCTCACCGAACCTCTCCAATCCTATCACTGCTGCGTTTATGCCCCGTACACATGCTTGATTCTCTTTCGGAGACATAGCAATCCATAGGTTTTAAGATACTTACTAGTCAGGTACATTCTTAAGCGTTTAATATGCGGTGTTGAGTCTATTTCGTTGAGCAAGGAGTAGCTCTTGTCTATTCCATATTTGGCTTAAGGAACTTTACCTGTGCTCATTTCAATCTCTGGTTTTATGCAGCACACCAACTCACCTTTCCCCTTAAGCAAGCATAAGTTGGTTTTCTAAATTTGAGACCCTGTTCTGTTTTGGAATTCAGTTCCTGTGTAGCCAAGTTTACATTCCGTGTATTAGTGATATCTTATGATGTTTCTTTTTCTGTGTGACTTATTTAAGTTAAAATCATCATACCTGAATCCACTCATTGTGCTGCTAAGGGCCTGATGACATAGATTTCATTGCTGAGTGATATTGCTTTGTAAGTAAATACCACAACTTCTTTATCCATTTTTCACTTTCTGCGATGTTGAACTTGTACTGTAATCGAGGTTCTTGTAAACAGAGGCGTCCCAAATTTTGGGGTGGCTTTGTCTTTTTGATTTTAATTTCCCTAAGCTATAGGACCATAAGTGGAAGTGCCCTAGGCTCTGTTGCTTTGTTTTTTAGATGTTTCAGGAAACACCATACACTTCTCCCGAGTGTCTGTTGGCAATTTACATCCCGCCCATCAGCATAACAAGGCTCCCAGTTCTCCATGGCCTGTCCTGCCTTTCTGGATTTTACACTTTTTTCAGATGGCCCTTTTGACCGGGGGGAAGTGAGACTTCATTGTAGTGAAGATTTCCTTTGCAAGCTTGCTTGGTTGGCCAAAAAGGGCGTATGCGTTTTTTCCTGAATATATTCAGGAAAAAACGCATACGCCCTTTTTGGCCAAGTGCATCATTGTGGACGTTCTGCCTCTTTTCCTATGCTTTCAATGCAATTCCAGTCTACCTCCTGAAATCGGTTTCCTGCAATTCTGCCCCACTTTCAAGTCCTCTTGGCAGCCTTACTTCAGTATATTTTTGGACGATAGCTGTCATTTATAACTCTGCAGGTTTGTGAATTACAGTGTCCCTGAGTTCCTTTCTTCAACTCGCTTTCTTTTGAGCTGGCCGCAACACCGCAGGATGTCTTCAGGCTCTAATCTGTTTCCGGAACGGCACGCTGAGCCTTTGGTTATTTCCTCTTCCTGGTGGGAAATGAGAGTTAAATTTGCCCGTCCAGACACCTCCAGCTAGTCTCTCATTGGTTCTCCCTATTCCTGTTCATCTTCCACAGAAATTGCAAACTGGGCCAAACAGGAGGTTAAAGGGACTGACTCTCCAAGTCGGGAGAGTGTTAGTAAAGCATCTGGAATGTTGCACCCGAGTACCAGGGGAGGAAAACTGAGACATATTTGAACACGTCTCCCGTTCACACGGTTGATCATACTCTGGGTTCCACATGCATGTTTTAGCTGTAGGAAGAATACCTTAAACCTGGAGAGTTGAAACCCGTGTAATGGGTACCATGCAATATGACTTCAAAGGGTCTTCATTTGCTCACCGAACCTCTCCAATCCTATCACTGCTGTGTTTATGCCCCTGTACACATACTTGATTCTCTTTTGGAGACATAGCAATCCATAGGTTTTAAGATACTTACTAGTCAGGTACATACTTACGCGTTTAATATGCGGTGTTGAGTCCATTTCGTTGAGCAAGGAGTAGCTCTTGTCTATTCCATATTTGGCTTAAGGAACTTTATCTGTGCTCATTTCAATCTCTGGTTTTATGCAGCACCCCAACTCACCTTTCCCCTTAAGCAAGCATAGGTTGGTTTTCTAAATTTGAGACCCTGTTCTGTTCTGTAATTCAGTTCCTGTGTAGCCAAGTTTACATTCCGTGTAGTACTGATATTTATGATGTTTCTTTTTCTGTGTGGCTTATTTCAGTTAGAATCATCATACCTGAATGCACTCATTGTGCTGCTACGGGCCTCATGACATAGATTTCATTGCTGAGTGATATTGCTTTGTAAGTAAATACCACAACTTCTTTATCCATTTTTCACTTTCTGCGATGTTGAACTTGTACTGTAAACGAGGTTCTTGTAAACAGAGGCGTCCCAAACTTTGGGGTGGCTGTGTCTTTTTGATTTTAATTTCCCTAAGCTATAGGACCATAAGTGGAAGTGCCCTAGGCTCTGTTGCTTTGTTTTTTAGATGTTTCAGGAAACACCATACACTTCTCCCGAGTGTCTGTTGGCAATTTACATCCCGCCCATCAGCATACCAAGGCTCCCAGTTCTCCATGGCCTGTCCTGCCTTTCTGGATTTTACACTTTTTTCAGATGGCCCTTTTGACCAGGGGGAAGTGAGACTTCATTGTAGTGCAGATTTCCTTTGCAAGCTTGCTTGGTTGGCCAAAAAGGGCGTATGCGTTTTTTCCTGAATATATTCAGGAAAAATATATTCAGGAAAATATATTCCTGAAAAATATATTCAGGAAAATATATTCCTGAATATATTCAGGAAAAAACGCATACGCCCTTTTTGGCCAAGTGCATCATTGTGGACGTTCTGCCTCTTTTCCTATGCTTTCAATGCAATTCCAGTCTACCTCCTGAAATCGGTTTCCTGCAATTCTGCCCCGCTTTCAAGTCCTCTTGGCAGCCTTACTTCAGTATAGTTTTGGACGATAGCTGTCATTTATAACTCTGCAGGTTTGTGAATTACAGTGCCCCTGAGCTCCTTTCTTCAACTCGCTTTCTTGTGAGCTGGCCGCAACACCGCAGGATGGTTTCAGGCCCTAATCTGGTTCCGGCACGGCACGCTGAGCCTTTGGTTAATTCCTCTTCCTGGTGGGAAATGAGAGTTAAATTTGCCCGTCCAGACACCTCCAGCTAGTCTCTCATTGGTTCTCCCTATTCCTGTTCATCTTCCGCAGAAATTGCAAACTGGGCCAAACAGGAGGTTAAAGGGGCTGACTCTCCAAGTCGGGAGAGTGTTAGTAAAGCGTCTGGAATGTTGCACCCGAGTACCAGGGTACGAAAACTGAGACATATTTGAACATGTCTCCCGATCACATGGATGATCATACTCTGGGTTCCACATGCATGTTTTAGCTGTCGGAAGAATACCTTAAACCTGGGTAGTTGAAACCCGTGGAATGGGTACCATGCAATATGACTTCAAAGGGTCTTCATTTGCTCACCGAACCTCTCCAATCCTATCACTGCTGCGTTTATGCCCCTGTACACATGCTTGATTCTCTTTCGAAGACATAGCAATCCATAGGTTTTAAGATACTTACTAGTCAGGTACATTCTTAAGCGTTTAATATGCGGTGTTGAGTCTATTTCGTTGAGCAAGGAGTAGCTCTTGTCTATTCCATATTTGGCTTAAGGAACTTTACCTGTGCTCATTTCAATCTCTGGTTTTATGCAGCACCCCAACTCACCTTTCCCCTTAAGCAAGCATAAGTTGGTTTTCTAAATTTGAGACCCTGTTCTGTTTTGGAATTCAGTTCCTGTGTAGCCAAGTTTACATTCCGTGTATTAGTGATATCTTATGATGTTTCTTTTTCTGTGTGACTTATTTCAGTTAAAATCATCATACCTGAATCCACTCATTGTGCTGCTAAGGGCCTGATGACATAGATTTCATTGCTGAGTGATATTGCTTTGTAAGTAAATACCACAACTTCTTTATCCATTTTTCACTTTCTGCGATGTTGAACTTGTACTGTAATCGAGGTTCTTGTAAACAGAGGCGTCCCAAATTTTGGGGTGGCTTTGTCTTTTTGATTTTAATTTCCCTAAGCTATAGGACCATAAGTGGAAGTGCCCTAGGCTCTGTTGCTTTGTTTTTTAGATGTTTCAGGAAACACCATACACTTCTCCCGAGTGTCTGTTGGCAATTTACATCCCGCCCATCAGCATAACAAGGCTCCCAGTTCTCCATGGCCTGTCCTGCCTTTCTGGATTTTACACTTTTTTCAGATGGCCCTTTTGACCGGGGGGAAGTGAGACTTCATTGTAGTGAAGATTTCCTTTGCAAGCTTGCTTGGTTGGCCAAAAAGGGCGTATGCGTTTTTTCCTGAATATATTCAGGAAAAAACGCATACGCCCTTTTTGGCCAAGTGCATCATTGTGGACGTTCTGCCTCTTTTCCTATGCTTTCAATGCAATTCCAGTCTACCTCCTGAAATCGGTTTCCTGCAATTCTGCCCCACTTTCAAGTCCTCTTGGCAGCCTTACTTCAGTATATTTTTGGACGATAGCTGTCATTTATAACTCTGCAGGTTTGTGAATTACAGTGTCCCTGAGTTCCTTTCTTCAACTCGCTTTCTTTTGAGCTGGCCGCAACACCGCAGGATGTCTTCAGGCTCTAATCTGTTTCCGGAACGGCACGCTGAGCCTTTGGTTATTTCCTCTTCCTGGTGGGAAATGAGAGTTAAATTTGCCCGTCCAGACACCTCCAGCTAGTCTCTCATTGGTTCTCCCTATTCCTGTTCATCTTCCACAGAAATTGCAAACTGGGCCAAACAGGAGGTTAAAGGGACTGACTCTCCAAGTCGGGAGAGTGTTAGTAAAGCATCTGGAATGTTGCACCCGAGTACCAGGGGAGGAAAACTGAGACATATTTGAACACGTCTCCCGTTCACACGGTTGATCATACTCTGGGTTCCACATGCATGTTTTAGCTGTAGGAAGAATACCTTAAACCTGGAGAGTTGAAACCCGTGTAATGGGTACCATGCAATATGACTTCAAAGGGTCTTCATTTGCTCACCGAACCTCTCCAATCCTATCACTGCTGTGTTTATGCCCCTGTACACATACTTGATTCTCTTTTGGAGACATAGCAATCCATAGGTTTTAAGATACTTACTAGTCAGGTACATACTTACGCGTTTAATATGCGGTGTTGAGTCCATTTCGTTGAGCAAGGAGTAGCTCTTGTCTATTCCATATTTGGCTTAAGGAACTTTATCTGTGCTCATTTCAATCTCTGGTTTTATGCAGCACCCCAACTCACCTTTCCCCTTAAGCAAGCATAGGTTGGTTTTCTAAATTTGAGACCCTGTTCTGTTCTGTAATTCAGTTCCTGTGTAGCCAAGTTTACATTCCGTGTATTACTGATATTTATGATGTTTCTTTTTCTGTGTGGCTTATTTCAGTTAGAATCATCATACCTGAATCCACTCATTGTGCTGCTACGGGCCTCATGACATAGATTTCATTGCTGAGTGATATTGCTTTGTAAGTAAATACCACAACTTCTTTATCCATTTTTCACTTTCTGCGATGTTGAACTTGTACTGTAAACGAGGTTCTTGTAAACAGAGGCGTCCCAAACTTTGGGGTGGCTGTGTCTTTTTGATTTTAATTTCCCTAAGCTATAGGACCATAAGTGGAAGTGCCCTAGGCTCTGTTGCTTTGTTTTTTAGATGTTTCAGGAAACACCATACACTTCTCCCGAGTGTCTGTTGGCAATTTACATCCCGCCCATCAGCATACCAAGGCTCCCAGTTCTCCATGGCCTGTCCTGCCTTTCTGGATTTTACACTTTTTTCAGATGGCCCTTTTGACCAGGGGGAAGTGAGACTTCATTGTAGTGCAGATTTCCTTTGCAAGCTTGCTTGGTTGGCCAAAAAGGGCGTATGCGTTTTTTCCTGAATATATTCAGGAAAAATATATTCAGGAAAATATATTCCTGAAAAATATATTCAGGAAAATATATTCCTGAATATATTCAGGAAAAAACGCATACGCCCTTTTTGGCCAAGTGCATCATTGTGGACGTTCTGCCTCTTTTCCTATGCTTTCAATGCAATTCCAGTCTACCTCCTGAAATCGGTTTCCTGCAATTCTGCCCCGCTTTCAAGTCCTCTTGGCAGCCTTACTTCAGTATAGTTTTGGACGATAGCTGTCATTTATAACTCTGCAGGTTTGTGAATTACAGTGCCCCTGAGCTCCTTTCTTCAACTCGCTTTCTTGTGAGCTGGCCGCAACACCGCAGGATGGTTTCAGGCCCTAATCTGGTTCCGGCACGGCACGCTGAGCCTTTGGTTAATTCCTCTTCCTGGTGGGAAATGAGAGTTAAATTTGCCCGTCCAGACACCTCCAGCTAGTCTCTCATTGGTTCTCCCTATTCCTGTTCATCTTCCGCAGAAATTGCAAACTGGGCCAAACAGGAGGTTAAAGGGGCTGACTCTCCAAGTCGGGAGAGTGT
The DNA here is from genome assembly GCF_963455315.2 of Globicephala melas. NCBI lineage: Eukaryota > Metazoa > Chordata > Mammalia > Artiodactyla > Delphinidae > Globicephala > Globicephala melas. The sequence continues at coordinate 74,927 of NW_027207716.1, forward strand.
TAGTAAAGCGTCTGGAATGTTGCACCCGAGTACCAGGGTACGAAAACTGAGACATATTTGAACATGTCTCCCGATCACATGGATGATCATACTCTGGGTTCCACATGCATGTTTTAGCTGTCGGAAGAATACCTTAAACCTGGGTAGTTGAAACCCGTGGAATGGGTACCATGCAATATGACTTCAAAGGGTCTTCATTTGCTCACCGAACCTCTCCAATCCTATCACTGCTGCGTTTATGCCCCTGTACACATGCTTGATTCTCTTTCGGAGACATAGCAATCCATAGGTTTTAAGATACTTACTAGTCAGGTACATTCTTAAGCGTTTAATATGCGGTGTTGAGTCTATTTCGTTGAGCAAGGAGTAGCTCTTGTCTATTCCATATTTGGCTTAAGGAACTTTACCTGTGCTCATTTCAATCTCTGGTTTTATGCAGCACCCCAACTCACCTTTCCCCTTAAGCAAGCATAAGTTGGTTTTCTAAATTTGAGACCCTGTTCTGTTTTGGAATTCAGTTCCTGTGTAGCCAAGTTTACATTCCGTGTATTAGTGATATCTTATGATGTTTCTTTTTCTGTGTGACTTATTTCAGTTAAAATCATCATACCTGAATCCACTCATTGTGCTGCTAAGGGCCTGATGACATAGATTTCATTGCTGAGTGATATTGCTTTGTAAGTAAATACCACAACTTCTTTATCCATTTTTCACTTTCTGCGATGTTGAACTTGTACTGTAATCGAGGTTCTTGTAAAGAGAGGCGTCCCAAATTTTGGGATGGCTTTGTCTTTTTGATTTTAATTTCCCTAAGCTATAGGACCATAAGTGGAAGTGCCCTAGGCTCTGTTGCTTTGTTTTTTAGATGTTTCAGGAAACACCATACACTTCTCCCGAGTGTCTGTTGGCAATTTACATCCCGCCCATCAGCATAACAAGGCTCCCAGTTCTCCATGGCCTGTCCTGCCTTTCTGGATTTTACACTTTTTTCAGATGGCCCTTTTGACCGGGGGGAAGTGAGACTTCATTGTAGTGAAGATTTCCTTTGCAAGCTTGCTTGGTTGGCCAAAAAGGGCGTATGCGTTTTTTCCTGAATATATTCAGGAAAAAACGCATACGCCCTTTTTGGCCAAGTGCATCATTGTGGACGTTCTGCCTCTTTTCCTATGCTTTCAATGCAATTCCAGTCTACCTCCTGAAATCGGTTTCCTGCAATTCTGCCCCACTTTCAAGTCCTCTTGGCAGCCTTACTTCAGTATATTTTTGGACGATAGCTGTCATTTATAACTCTGCAGGTTTGTGAATTACAGTGTCCCTGAGTTCCTTTCTTCAACTCGCTTTCTTTTGAGCTGGCCGCAACACCGCAGGATGTCTTCAGGCTCTAATCTGTTTCCGGAACGGCACGCTGAGCCTTTGGTTATTTCCTCTTCCTGGTGGGAAATGAGAGTTAAATTTGCCCGTCCAGACACCTCCAGCTAGTCTCTCATTGGTTCTCCCTATTCCTGTTCATCTTCCACAGAAATTGCAAACTGGGCCAAACAGGAGGTTAAAGGGACTGACTCTCCAAGTCGGGAGAGTGTTAGTAAAGCATCTGGAATGTTGCACCCGAGTACCAGGGGAGGAAAACTGAGACATATTTGAACACGTCTCCCGTTCACACGGTTGATCATACTCTGGGTTCCACATGCATGTTTTAGCTGTAGGAAGAATACCTTAAACCTGGAGAGTTGAAACCCGTGTAATGGGTACCATGCAATATGACTTCAAAGGGTCTTCATTTGCTCACCGAACCTCTCCAATCCTATCACTGCTGTGTTTATGCCCCTGTACACATACTTGATTCTCTTTTGGAGACATAGCAATCCATAGGTTTTAAGATACTTACTAGTCAGGTACATACTTACGCGTTTAATATGCGGTGTTGAGTCCATTTCGTTGAGCAAGGAGTAGCTCTTGTCTATTCCATATTTGGCTTAAGGAACTTTATCTGTGCTCATTTCAATCTCTGGTTTTATGCAGCACCCCAACTCACCTTTCCCCTTAAGCAAGCATAGGTTGGTTTTCTAAATTTGAGACCCTGTTCTGTTCTGTAATTCAGTTCCTGTGTAGCCAAGTTTACATTCCGTGTATTACTGATATTTATGATGTTTCTTTTTCTGTGTGGCTTATTTCAGTTAGAATCATCATACCTGAATCCACTCATTGTGCTGCTACGGGCCTCATGACATAGATTTCATTGCTGAGTGATATTGCTTTGTAAGTAAATACCACAACTTCTTTATCCATTTTTCACTTTCTGCGATGTTGAACTTGTACTGTAAACGAGGTTCTTGTAAACAGAGGCGTCCCAAACTTTGGGGTGGCTGTGTCTTTTTGATTTTAATTTCCCTAAGCTATAGGACCATAAGTGGAAGTGCCCTAGGCTCTGTTGCTTTGTTTTTTAGATGTTTCAGGAAACACCATACACTTCTCCCGAGTGTCTGTTGGCAATTTACATCCCGCCCATCAGCATACCAAGGCTCCCAGTTCTCCATGGCCTGTCCTGCCTTTCTGGATTTTACACTTTTTTCAGATGGCCCTTTTGACCAGGGGGAAGTGAGACTTCATTGTAGTGCAGATTTCCTTTGCAAGCTTGCTTGGTTGGCCAAAAAGGGCGTATGCGTTTTTTCCTGAATATATTCAGGAAAAATATATTCAGGAAAATATATTCCTGAAAAATATATTCAGGAAAATATATTCCTGAATATATTCAGGAAAAAACGCATACGCCCTTTTTGGCCAAGTGCATCATTGTGGACGTTCTGCCTCTTTTCCTATGCTTTCAATGCAATTCCAGTCTACCTCCTGAAATCGGTTTCCTGCAATTCTGCCCCGCTTTCAAGTCCTCTTGGCAGCCTTACTTCAGTATATTTTTGGACGATAGCTGTCATTTATAACTCTGCAGGTTTGTGAATTACAGTGCCCCTGAGCTCCTTTCTTCAACTCGCTTTCTTGTGAGCTGGCCGCAACACCGCAGGATGGCTTCAGGCCCTAATCTGGTTCCGGCACGGCACGCTGAGCCTTTGGTTAATTCCTCTTCCTGGTGGGAAATGAGAGTTAAATTTGCCCGTCCAGACACCTCCAGCTAGTCTCTCATTGGTTCTCCCTATTCCTGTTCATCTTCCGCAGAAATTGCAAACTGGGCCAAACAGGAGGTTAAAGGGGCTGACTCTCCAAGTCGGGAGAGTGTTAGTAAAGCGTCTGGAATGTTGCACCCGAGTACCAGGGTACGAAAACTGAGACATATTTTTTTTTTTAACATCTTTATTGGAGTATGATTGCTTTACAATAGTGTGTTAGTTTCTGCTTTATAACAAAGTGAATCAGCTATACATATACATATATTCCCATTTCTCCTCCCTCTGGCGTCTCCCTCCCACCCTCCCTATCCCACCTCTCTAGGTGGTCACGAAGCACCGAGCTGATCTCCCTGTGCTATGCGGCTGCTTCCCACTAGCTATGTATTTTACATTTGGTAGTGTATATATGTCCATGCCACTCTCTTACTTAGTCCCGGCTTACCCTTCCCACTCCCCTATGGTTATTTTTCAAATGAAATGTGGCAGTAGTTAGAAATGGATGTATAGGGAAGCAAGATCTCAAAGCTTACTCCTCTGTTATTTAGAGAACATTTATTAAACACTTACTGTGTGCTAAGCGCATGAAGTAACTAAAGTATCAAAAGAGCACAATGGGATAGGTACTATCATCATCCCCATTTTACATATGAGGAAACTGAGGCACAGAAAGACTAAGAAACTTGCCCATGGTAGTTACTTAGAGGAACAGGGGCAGATCTAGGATATTGATCAGCCTGTCTGACACTGCCCCTATGCTCATAATCATGTTCTTCTGCCTTCATGACTGTTATCACTGAATTCTTTCATTTTTTTAACTCAAGTTCAGCTGATTTACAATATTATATGTTTCAGGTGTACAACATAGTGATTCATAATTTTTAATGATTATACTCCATTTATAGTTATTATAAAAATTGGCTATATTCCCTGTGCTGTACAATATATCCTTGTAGCTTATTTATTTTTATTTTTAATATTTTATTTATTTATTTATCTATTTATTTATTTTGGCTGCACCGGGTCTTAGTTGAGGCACGTGGGATCTTTTAGTTGCAGCATGCAGACTTCTTAGTTGTGGCATGCGGACTCTTAGTTGCGGCATGAGAACTCTTAGTTGCGGCATGCATGCGGGATCTAGTTCCCCGACCAGGGATCGAGCCCAGGCCCCCTGCATTGGGAGCATGGAGTCTTACCCACTGGACCACCAGGGAAGTCTCTATTTATTTTATTTTATTTTTTATAAATTGATTGATTGATTGATTGATTTTTGGCTGCGTTGGGTCTTTGTTGCTGTGTGCGGGCTTTCTCTAGTTGCAGCGAGCGGGGGCTACTCTTTGTTGCGGTGTGCGGGCTTCTCATTGCGGTGGCTTCTCTTGTTGCAGAGCACGGGCTCCAGGCGCGCAGGCTTCAGTAGCTGTGGCACTTGGGCTCAGCAGTTGTGGCTCGCAGGCTCTAGAGCGCAGGCTCAGTAGTTGTGGCACATGGGCTTAGCTGCTCCGTGGCATGTGGGATCTTCCCAGGCCAGTGCTTGAACCCATGTCCTCTGCATTGGCAGGTGGATTCTTAACCACTGCACCACCAGGGAAGTCCTCCTATTTATTTTATATATAGTAGTTTGTACCTCTTAATGCCCTACCTCCAGCTTGCCTCTCTCCCCTTCCCTCTCTTCACTGGTAACCACAAGTTTGTTTTCTAGATCTGCGAGTCTGTTTCTTTTTTGTTATATTCACTAGTTTGTTGTATTTTTTAGATTCCACATATATGTGATATCATACAGTATTTACCTTTTTCTATCTGACTTATTTTTTTTTTTTAACATCTTTATTGGAGTATAATTGCTTTACAATGGTGTGTTAGTTTCTGCTTTATAACAAAGTGAATCAGTTATACATATACATATGTTCCCATATCTCTTCCCTCTTGCATCTCCCTCCCTCCAACCCTCCCTATCCCACCCCTCTAGTTAGTCAAACCAACGAGCTGATCTCCCTGTGCTATGCGGCTGCTTCCCACTAGCTATCTATTTTACGTTTGGTAGTGTATATATGTCCATGCCACTCTCTCATTTCGTCCCAGCTTACCCTTCCCCCTACCCATATCCTCAAGTCCATTCTTTAGTAGGTCTGTGTCTTTATTACTGTCTTGCGCCTAGGTTCTTCATGACCTTTTTTTTTTTTTTCCCCCTTAGAGTCCACATATATGTGTTAGCATACAGTATTTCTTTTTCTCATTCTGATTTACTTCACTCTGTATGACACACTCTAGGTCCATCGACCTCACTACAAATAACTCAATTTTGTTTCTTTTATGGCTGAGTAATATTCCATTGTATATATGTGCCACATCTTCTTTACCCATTCATCTGATGATGGACACTTAGGTTTTTTCCATCTCCGGCCTATTGTAAATAGAGCTGCACTGAGACATATTTGAACATGTCTCCCGATCACATGGATGATCATACTCTGGGTTCCACATGCATGTTTTAGCTGTAGGAAGAATACCTTAAACCTGGGTAGTTGAAACCCGTGGAATGGGTACCATGCAATATGACTTCAAAGGGTCTTCATTTGCTCACCGAACCTCTCCAATCCTATCACTGCTGCGTTTATGCCCCTGTACACATGCTTGATTCTCTTTCGGAGACATAGCAATCCATAGGTTTTAAGATACTTACTAGTCAGGTACATTCTTAAGCGTTTAATATGCGGTGTTCAGTCCATTTCGTTGAGCAAGGAGTAGCTCTTGTCTATTCCATATTTGGCTTAAGGAACTTTACCTGTGCTCATTTCAATCTCTGGTTTTATGCAGCACCCCAACTCACCTTTCCCCTTAAGCAAGCATAAGTTGATTTTCTAAATTTGAGACCCTGTTCTGTTTTGGAATTCAGTTCCTGTGTAGCCAAGTTTACATTCCGTGTATTAGTGATATCTTATGATGTTTCTTTTTCTGTGTGACTTATTTCAGTTAAAATCATCATACCTGAATCCACTCATTGTGCTGCTAAGGGCCTGATGACATAGATTTCATTGCTGAGTGATATTGCTTTGTAAGTAAATACCACAACTTCTTTATCCATTTTTCACTTTCTGTGATGTTGAACTTGTACTGTAAACGAGGTTCTTGTAAACAGAGGCGTCCCAAATTTTGGGGTGGCTTTGTCTTTTTGATTTTAATTTCCCTAAGCTATAGGACCATAAGTGGAAGTGCCCTAGGCTCTGTTGCTTTGTTTTTTAGATGTTTCAGAAAACACCATAAACTTCTCCCGAGTGTCTGTTGGCAATTGACATCCCGCCCATCAGCATAACAAGGCTCCCAGTTCTCCATGTCCTGTCCTGCCTTTCTGGATTTTACACTTTTTTCAGATGGCCCTTTTGACCGGGGGGAAGTGAGACTTCATTGTAGTGAAGATTTCCTTTGCAAGCTTGCTTGGTTGGCCAAAAAGGGCGTATGCGTTTTTTCCTGAATATATTCAGGAAAAAACGCATACGCCCTTTTTGGCCAAGTGCATCATTGTGGACGTTCTGCCTCTTTTCCTATGCTTTCAATGCAATTCCAGTCTACCTCCTGAAATCGGTTTCCTGCAATTCTGCCCCGCTTTCAAGTCCTCTTGGCAGCCTTACTTCAGTATATTTTTGGACGATAGCTGTCATTTATAACTCTGCAGGTTTGTGAATTACAGTGTCCCTGAGCTCCTTTCTTCAACTCGCTTTCTTTTGAGCTGGCCGCAACACCGCAGGATGTCTTCAGGCTCTAATCTGGTTCCGGCACGTCACGCTGAGCCTTTGGTTATTTCCTCTTCCTGGTGGGAAATGAGAGTTAAATTTGCCCGTCCAGACACCTCCAGCTAGTCTCTCATTGGTTCTCCCTATTCCTGTTCATCTTCCGCAGAAATTGCAAACTGGGCCAAACAGGAGGTTAAAGGCGCTGACTCTCGAAGTCGGGAGAGTGTTAGTAAAGCATCTGGAATGTTGCACCCGAGTACCAGGGGAGGAAAACTGAGACATATTTGAACACGTCTCCCGTTCACACGGTTGATCATACTCTGGGTTCCACATGCATGTTTTAGCTGAAGGAAGAATACCTTAAACCTGGAGAGTTGAAACCCGTGTAATGGGTACCATGCAATATGACTTCAAAGGGTCTTCATTTGCTCACCGAACCTCTCCAATCCTATCACTGCTGTGTTTATGCCCCTGTACACATGCTTGATTCTCTTTTGGAGACATAGCAATCCATAGGTTTTAAGATACTTACTAGTCAGGTACATTCTTAGGCGTTTAATATGGGGTGTTGAGTCCATTTCGTTGAGGAAGGAGTAGCTCTTGTCTATTCCATATTTGGCTTAAGGAACTTTATCTGTGCTCATTTCAATCTCTGGTTTTATGCAGCACCCCAACTCACCTTTCCCCTTAAGCAAGCATAAGTTGGTTTTCTAAATTTGAGACGCTGTTCTGTTTTGGAATTCAGTTCCTGTGTAGCCAAGTTTACATTCCGTGTATTAGTGATATCTTATTATGTTTCTTTTTCTGTGTGACTTATTTCAGTTTGAATCATCATACCTGAATCCACTCATTGTGCTGCTAAGGGCCTGATGACATAGATTTCATTGCTGAGTGATATTGCTTTGTAAGTAAATACCACAACTTCTTTATCCATTTTTCACTTTCTGCGATGTTGAACTTGTACTGTAAACGAGGTTCTTGTAAACAGAGGCGTCCCAAACTTTGGGGTGGCTGTATCTTTTTTATTTTAATTTCCCTAAGCTATAGGACCATAAGTGGAAGTGCCCTAGGCTCTGTTGCTTTGTTTTTTAGATGTTTCAGGAAACACCATACACTTCTCCCGAGTGTCTGTTGGCAATTTACATCCCGCCCATCAGCATAACAAGGCTCCCAGTTCTCCATGGCCTGTCCTGCCTTGCTGGATTTTACACTTTTTTCAGATGGCCCTTTTGACCGGGGGGAAGTGAGACTTCATTGTAGTGCAGATTTCCTTTGCAAGCTTGCTTGGTTGGCCAAAAAGGACGTATGCGTTTTTTCCTGAATATATTCAGGAAAAAACGCATACGCCCTTTTTGGCCAAGTGCATCATTGTGGACGTTCTGCCCCTTTTCCTATGCTTTCAATGCAATTCCAGTCTACCTCCTGAAATCGGTTTCCTGCAATTCTGCCCCGCTTTCAAGTCCTCTTGGCAGCCTTACTTCAGTATATTTTTGGACGATAGCTGTCATTTATAACTCTGCAGGTTTGTGAATTACAGTGCCCCTGAGCTCCTTTCTTCAACTCGCTTTCTTGTGAGCTGGCCGCAACACCGCAGGATGGCTTCAGGCCCTAATCTGGTTCCGGAACGGCACGCTGAGCCTTTGGTTATTTCCTCTTCCTGGTGGGAAATGAGAGTTAAATTTGCCCGTCCAGACACCTCCAGCTAGTCTCTCATTGGTTCTCCCTATTCCTGTTCATCTTCCGCAGAAATTGCAAACTGGGCCAAACAGGAGGTTAAAGGCGCTGACTCTCCAAGTGGGGAGAGTGTTAGTAAAGCGTCTGGAATGTTGCACCCGAGTACCAGGGGAGGAAAACTGAGACATATTTGAACACGTCTCCCGTTCACACGGTTGATCATACTCTGGGTTCCACATGCATGTTTTAGCTGAAGGAAGAATACCTTAAACCTGGAGAGTTGAAACCCGTGGAATGGGTACCATGCAATATGACTTCAAAGGGTCTTCATTTGCTCACCGAACCTCTCCAATCCTATCACTGCTGCATTTATGCCCCTGTACACATGCTTGATTCTCTTTCGGAGACATAGCAATCCATAGGTTTTAAGTTACTTACTAGTCAGGTACATTCTTAGGCGTTTAATATGCGGTGTTGAGTCCATTTCGTTGAGCAAGGAGTAGCTCTTGTCTATTCCATATTTGGCTTAAGGAACTTTATCTGTGCTCATTTCAATCTCTGGTTTTATGCAGCACCCCAACTCACCTTTACCCTTAAGCAAGCATAAGTTGGTTTTCTAAATTTGAGACCCTGTTCTGTTCTGTAATTCAGTTCCTGTGTAGCCAAGTTTACATTCCTTGTATTACTGATATCTTATGATGTTTCTTTTTCTGTGTGACTTATTTCAGTTAGAATCATCATACCTGAATCCACTCATTGTGCTGCTAAGGGCCTGATGACATAGATTTCATTGCTGAGTGATATTGCTTTGTAAGTAAATACCACAACTTCTTTATCCATTTTTCACTTTCTGCGATGTTGAACTTGTACTGTAAACGAGGTTCTTGTAAACAGAGGCGTCCCAAACTTTGGGGTGGCTGTGTCTTTTTGATTTTAATTTCCCTAAGCTATAGGACCATAAGTGGAAGTGCCCTAGGCTCTGTTGCTTTGTTTTTTAGATGTTTCAGGAAACACCATACACTTCTCCCGAGTGTCTGTTGGCAATTTACATCCCGCCCATCAGCATAACAAGGCTCCCAGTTCTCCATGGCCTGTCCTGCCTTTCTGGATTTTACACTTTTTTCAGATGGCCCTTTTGACCGGGGGGAAGTGAGACTTCATTGTAGTGCAGATTTCCTTTGCAAGCTTGCTTGGTTGGCCAAAAAGGGCGTATGCGTTTTTTCCTGAATATATTCAGGAAAAAACGCATACGCCCTTTTTGGCCAAGTGCATCATTGTGGACGTTCTGCCTCTTTTCCTATGCTTTCAATGCAATTCCAGTCTACCTCCTGAAATCGGTTTCCTGCAATTCTGCCCCGCTTTCAAGTCCTCTTGGCAGCCTTACTTCAGTATATTTTTGGACGATAGCTGTCATTTATAACTCTGCAGGTTTGTGAATTACAGTGCCCCTGAGCTCCTTTCTTCAACTCGCTTTCTTGTGAGCTGGCCGCAACACCGCAGGATGGCTTCAGGCCCTAATCTTGTTCCGGCACGGCACGCTGAGCCTTTGGTTAATTCCTCTTCCTGGTGGGAAATGAGAGTTAAATTTGCCCGTCCAGACACCTCCAGCTAGTCTCTCATTGGTTCTGGCTATTCCTGTTCATCTTCCACAGAAATTGCAAACTGGGCCAAACAGGAGGTTAAAGGGACTGACTCTCCAAGTCGGGAGAGTGTTAGTAAAGCGTCTGGAATGTTGCACCCGAGTACCAGGGTACGAAAACTGAGACATATTTGAACACGTCTCCCGATCACATGGTTGATCATACTTTAGGTTCCACATGCATGTTTTAGCTGAAGGAAGAATACCTTAAACCTGGAGAGTTGAGACCCGTGGAATGGGTACCATGCAATATGACTTCAAAGGGTCTTCATTTGCTCACCGAACCTCTCCAATCCTATCACTGCTGCGTTTATGCCCCTGTACACACGCTTGATTCTCTTTTGGAGAAATAGCAATCCATAGGTTTTAAGATACTTACTAGTCAGGTACATTCTTAGGCGTTTAATATGGGGTGTTGAGTCCATTTCGTTGAGCAAGGAGTAGCTCTGGTCTATTCCATATTTGGCTTAAGGAACTTTATCTGTGCTCATTTCAATCTCTGGTTTTATGCAGCACCCCAACTCACCTTTCCCCTTAAGCAAGCATAAGTTGGTTTTCTAAATTTGAGACCCTGTTCTGTTCTGTAATTCAGTTCCTGTGTAGCCAAGTTTACATTCCGTGTATTAGTGATATCTTATGATGTTTCTTTTTCTGTGTGACTTATTTCAGTTAGAATCATCGTACCTGAATCCACTCATTATGCTCCTAAGGGCCTGATGACATAGATTTCATTGCTGAGTGATACTGCATTGTACGTAAGTACCACAAGTTCTTTATCCATTTTTCACTTTCTGCGATGTTGAACTTGTACTGTAAATGAGGTTCTTGTAAACAGAGGCGTCCCAAACTTTGGGGTGGCTGTGTCTTTTTGATTTTAATTTCCCTAAGCTATAGGACCATAAGTGGAAGTGCCCTAGGCTTTGTTGCTTTGTTTTTTAGATGTTTCAGGAAACACCATACACTTCTCCCGAGTGGCTGTTAGCAATTTACATCCCGCCCATCAGCATACCAAGGCTCTCAGTTCTCCATGGCCTGTCCTGCCTTTCTGGATTTTACACTATTTTCCGATGGCCCTTTTGACCGGGGGGAAGTGAGACTTCATTGTAGTGCAGATTTCCTTTGCAAGCTTGCTTGGTTGGCCAAAAAGGGCGTATGCGTTTTTTCCTGAATATATTCAGGAAAAAACGCATACGCCCTTTTTGGCCAAGTGCATCATTGTGGACGTTCTGCCTCTTTTCCTATGCTTTCAATGCAATTCCAGTCTACCTCCTGAAATCGGTTTCCTGCAATTCTGCCCCGCTTTCAAGTCCTCTTGGCAGCCTTACTTCAGTATATTTTTGGACGATAGCTGTCATTTATAACTCTGCAGGTTTGTGAATTACAGTGCCCCTGAGCTCCTTTCTTCAACTCGCTTTCTTGTGAGCTGGCCGCAACACCGCAGGATGGCTTCAGGCCCTAATCTGGTTCCGGCACGGCACGCTGAGCCTTTGGTTAATTCCTCTTCCTGGTGGGAAATGAGAGTTAAATTTGCCCGTCCAGACACCTCCAGCTAGTCTCTCATTGGTTCTCACTATTCCTGTTCATCTTCCACAGAAATTGCAAACTGGGCCAAACAGGAGGTTAAAGGGACTGACTCTCCAAGTCGGGAGAGTGTTAGTAAAGCGTCTGGAATGTTACACCCGAGTACCAGGGTACGAAAACTGAGACATATTTGAACACATCTCCCGATCACATGGTTGATCATACTCTAGGTTCCACATGCATGTTTTAGCTGAAGGAAGAATACCTTAAACCTGGAGAGTTGAGACCCGTGGAATGGGTACCATGCAATATGACTTCAAAGGGTCTTCATTTGCTCACCGAACCTCTCCAATCCTATCACTGCTGCGTTTATGCCCCTGTACACACGCTTGATTCTCTTTTGGAGACATAGCAATCCATAGGTTTTAAGATACTTACTAGTCAGGTACATTCTTAGGCGTTTAATATGGGGTGTTGAGTCCATTTCGTTGAGCAAGGAGTAGCTCTTGTCTATTCCATATTTGGCTTAAGGAAGTTTATCTGTGCTCATTTCAATCTCTGGTTTTATGCAGCACCCCAACTCACCTTTCCCCTTAAGCAAGCATAAGTTGGTTTTCTAAATTTGAGACCCTGTTCTGTTCTGTAATTCAGTTCCTGTGTAGCCAAGTTTACATTCCGTGTATTACTGATATCTTATGATGTTTCTTTTTCTGTGTGACTTATTTCAGTTAGAATCATCATACCTGAATCCACTCATTGTGCTGCTAAGGGCCTGATGACATAGATTTCATTGCTGAGTGATATTGCTTTGTAAGTAAATACCACAACTTCTTTATCCATTTTTCACTTTCTGCGATGTTGAACTTGTACTGTAAACGAGGTTCTTGTAAACAGAGGCGTCCCAAACTTTGGGGTGGCTGTGTCTTTTTGATTTTAATTTCCCTAAGCTATAGGACCATAAGTGGAAGTGCCCTAGGCTCTGTTGCTTTGTTTTTTAGATGTTTCAGGAAACACCATACACTTCTCCCAAGTGTCTCTTGGCAATTTACATCCCGCCCATCAGCATAACAAGGCTCCCAGTTCTCCATGGCCTGTCCTGCCTTTCTGGATTTTACACTTTTTTCAGATGGCCCTTTTGACCGGGGGGAAGTGAGACTTCATTGTAGTGCAGATTTCCTTTGCAAGCTTGCTTGGTTGGCCAAAAAGGGCGTATGCGTTTTTTCCTGAATATATTCAGGAAAAAACGCATACGCCCTTTTTGGCCAAGTGCATCATTGTGGACGTTCTGCCTCTTTTCCTATGCTTTCAATGCAATTCCAGTCTACCTCCTGAAATCGGTTTCCTGCAATTCTGCCCCGCTTTCAAGTCCTCTTGGCAGCCTTACTTCAGTATATTTTTGGACGATAGCTGTCATTTATAACTCTGCAGGTTTGTGAATTACAGTGCCCCTGAGCTCCTTTCTTCAACTCGCTTTCTTGTGAGCTGGCCGCAACACCGCAGGATGGCTTCAGGCCCTAATCTGGTTCCGGCACGGCACGCTGAGCCTTTGGTTAATTCCTCTTCCTGGTGGGAAATGAGAGTTAAATTTGCCCGTCCAGACACCTCCAGCTAGTCTCTCATTGGTTCTGGCTATTCCTGTTCATCTTCCACAGAAATTGCAAACTGGGCCAAACAGGAGGTTAAAGGGACTGACTCTCCAAGTCGGGAGAGTGTTAGTAAAGCGTCTGGAATGTTGCACCCGAGTACCAGGGTACGAAAACTGAGACATATTTGAACACGTCTCCCGATCACATGGTTGATCATACTCTAGGTTCCACATGCATGTTTTAGCTGAAGGAAGAATACCTTAAACCTGGAGAGTTGAGACCCGTGGAATGGGTACCATGCAATATGACTTCAAAGGGTCTTCATTTGCTCACCGAACCTCTCCAATCCTATCACTGCTGCGTTTATGCCCCTGTACACACGCTTGATTCTCTTTTGGAGACATAGCAATCCATAGGTTTTAAGATACTTACTAGTCAGGTACATTCTTAGGCGTTTAATATGGGGTGTTGAGTCCATTTCGTTGAGCAAGGAGTAGCTCTGGTCTATTCCATATTTGGCTTAAGGAACTTTATCTGTGCTCATTTCAATCTCTGGTTTTATGCAGCACCCCAACTCACCTTTCCCCTTAAGCAAGCATAAGTTGGTTTTCTAAATTTGAGACCCTGTTCTGTTTTGGAATTCAGTTCCTGTGTAGCCAAGTTTACATTCCGTGTATTAGTGATATCTTATGATGTTTCTTTTTCTGTGTGACTTATTTCAGTTAGAATCATCGTACCTGAATCCACTCATTATGCTGCTAAGGGCCTGATGACATAGATTTCATTGCTGAGTGATACTGCATTGTACGTAAGTACCACAAGTTCTTTATCCATTTTTCACTTTCTGCGATGTTGAACTTGTACTGTAAATGAGGTTCTTGTAAACAGAGTCGTCCCAAACTTTGGGGTGGCTGTGTCTTTTTGATTTTAATTTCCCTAAGCTATAGGACCATAAGTGGAAGTGCCCTAGGCTTTGTTGCTTTGTTTTTTAGATGTTTCAGGAAACACCATACACTTCTCCCGAGTGTCTGTTGGCAATTTACATCCCGCCCATCAGCATACCAAGGCTCTCAGTTCTCCATGGCCTGTCCTGCCTTTCTGGATTTTACACTATTTTCCGATGGCCCTTTTGACCGGGGGGAAGTGAGACTTCATTGTAGTGCAGATTTCCTTTGCAAGCTTGCTTGGTTGGCCAAAAAGGGCGTATGCGTTTTTTCCTGAATATATTCAGGAAAAAACGCATACACCCTTTTTGGCCAAGTGCATCATTGTGGACGTTCTGCCTCTTTTCCTATGCTTTCAATGCAATTCCAGTCTACCTCCTGAAATCGGTTTCCTGCAATTCTGCCCCGCTTTCAAGTCCTCTTGGCAGCCTTACTTCAGTATATTTTTGGACGATAGCTGTCATTTATAACTCTGCAGGTTTGTGAATTACAGTGCCCCTGAGCTCCTTTCTTCAACTCGCTTTCTTGTGAGCTGGCCGCAACACCGCAGGATGGCTTCAGGCCCTAATCTGGTTCCGGCACGGCACGCTGAGCCTTTGGTTAATTCCTCTTCCTGGTGGGAAATGAGAGTTAAATTTGCCCGTCCAGACACCTCCAGCTAGTCTCTCATTGGTTCTGGCTATTCCTGTTCATCTTCCACAGAAATTGCAAACTGGGCCAAACAGGAGGTTAAAGGGACTGACTCTCCAAGTCGGGAGAGTGTTAGTAAAGCGTCTGGAATGTTGCACCCGAGTACCAGGGTACGAAAACTGAGACATATTTGAACACGTCTCCCGATCACATGGTTGATCATACTCTAGGTTCCACATGCATGTTTTAGCTGAAGGAAGAATACCTTAAACCTGGAGAGTTGAGACCCGTGGAATGGGTACCATGCAATATGACTTCAAAGGGTCTTCATTTGCTCACCGAACCTCTCCAATCCTATCACTGCTGCGTTTATGCCCCTGTACACACGCTTGATTCTCTTTTGGAGACATAGCAATCCATAGGTTTTAAGATACTTACTAGTCAGGTACATTCTTAGGCGTTTAATATGGGGTGTTGAGTCCATTTCGTTGAGCAAGGAGTAGCTCTGGTCTATTCCATATTTGGCTTAAGGAACTTTATCTGTGCTCATTTCAATCTCTGGTTTTATGCAGCACCCCAACTCACCTTTCCCCTTAAGCAAGCATAAGTTGGTTTTCTAAATTTGAGACCCTGTTCTGTTTTGGAATTCAGTTCCTGTGTAGCCAAGTTTACATTCCGTGTATTAGTGATATCTTATGATGTTTCTTTTTCTGTGTGACTTATTTCAGTTAGAATCATCGTACCTGAATCCACTCATTATGCTGCTAAGGGCCTGATGACATAGATTTCATTGCTGAGTGATACTGCATTGTACGTAAGTACCACAAGTTCTTTATCCATTTTTCACTTTCTGCGATGTTGAACTTGTACTGTAAATGAGGTTCTTGTAAACAGAGTCGTCCCAAACTTTGGGGTGGCTGTGTCTTTTTGATTTTAATTTCCCTAAGCTATAGGACCATAAGTGGAAGTGCCCTAGGCTTTGTTGCTTTGTTTTTTAGATGTTTCAGGAAACACCATACACTTCTCCCGAGTGTCTGTTGGCAATTTACATCCCGCCCATCAGCATACCAAGGCTCTCAGTTCTCCATGGCCTGTCCTGCCTTTCTGGATTTTACACTATTTTCCGATGGCCCTTTTGACCGGGGGGAAGTGAGACTTCATTGTAGTGCAGATTTCCTTTGCAAGCTTGCTTGGTTGGCCAAAAAGGGCGTATGCGTTTTTTCCTGAATATATTCAGGAAAAAACGCATACACCCTTTTTGGCCAAGTGCATCATTGTGGACGTTCTGCCTCTTTTCCTATGCTTTCAATGCAATTCCAGTCTACCTCCTGAAATCGGTTTCCTGCAATTCTGCCCCGCTTTCAAGTCCTCTTGGCAGCCTTACTTCAGTATATTTTTGGACGATAGCTGTCATTTATAACTCTGCAGGTTTGTGAATTACAGTGCCCCTGAGCTCCTTTCTTCAACTCGCTTTCTTGTGAGCTGGCCGCAACACCGCAGGATGGCTTCAGGCCCTAATCTGGTTCCGGCACGGCACGCTGAGCCTTTGGTTAATTCCTCTTCCTGGTGGGAAATGAGAGTTAAATTTGCCCGTCCAGACACCTCCAGCTAGTCTCTCATTGGTTCTCACTATTCCTGTTCATCTTCCACAGAAATTGCAAACTGGGCCAAACAGGAGGTTAAAGGGACTGACTCTCCAAGTCGGGAGAGTGTTAGTAAAGCGTCTGGAATGTTACACCCGAGTACCAGGGTACGAAAACTGAGACATATTTGAACACATCTCCCGATCACATGGTTGATCATACTCTAGGTTCCACATGCATGTTTTAGCTGAAGGAAGAATACCTTAAACCTGGAGAGTTGAGACCCGTGGAATGGGTACCATGCAATATGACTTCAAAGGGTCTTCATTTGCTCACCGAACCTCTCCAATCCTATCACTGCTGCGTTTATGCCCCTGTACACACGCTTGATTCTCTTTTGGAGACATAGCAATCCATAGGTTTTAAGATACTTACTAGTCAGGTACATTCTTAGGCGTTTAATATGGGGTGTTGAGTCCATTTCGTTGAGCAAGGAGTAGCTCTTGTCTATTCCATATTTGGCTTAAGGAAGTTTATCTGTGCTCATTTCAATCTCTGGTTTTATGCAGCACCCCAACTCACCTTTCCCCTTAAGCAAGCATAAGTTGGTTTTCTAAATTTGAGACCCTGTTCTGTTCTGTAATTCAGTTCCTGTGTAGCCAAGTTTACATTCCGTGTATTACTGATATCTTATGATGTTTCTTTTTCTGTGTGACTTATTTCAGTTAGAATCATCATACCTGAATCCACTCATTGTGCTGCTAAGGGCCTGATGACATAGATTTCATTGCTGAGTGATATTGCTTTGTAAGTAAATACCACAACTTCTTTATCCATTTTTCACTTTCTGCGATGTTGAACTTGTACTGTAAACGAGGTTCTTGTAAACAGAGGCGTCCCAAACTTTGGGGTGGCTGTGTCTTTTTGATTTTAATTTCCCTAAGCTATAGGACCATAAGTGGAAGTGCCCTAGGCTCTGTTGCTTTGTTTTTTAGATGTTTCAGGAAACACCATACACTTCTCCCAAGTGTCTGTTGGCAATTTACATCCCGCCCATCAGCATAACAAGGCTCCCAGTTCTCCATGGCCTGTCCTGCCTTTCTGGATTTTACACTTTTTTCAGATGGCCCTTTTGACCGGGGGGAAGTGAGACTTCATTGTAGTGCAGATTTCCTTTGCAAGCTTGCTTGGTTGGCCAAAAAGGGCGTATGCGTTTTTTCCTGAATATATTCAGGAAAAAACGCATACGCCCTTTTTGGCCAAGTGCATCATTGTGGACGTTCTGCCTCTTTTCCTATGCTTTCAATGCAATTCCAGTCTACCTCCTGAAATCGGTTTCCTGCAATTCTGCCCCGCTTTCAAGTCCTCTTGGCAGCCTTACTTCAGTATATTTTTGGACGATAGCTGTCATTTATAACTCTGCAGGTTTGTGAATTACAGTGCCCCTGAGCTCCTTTCTTCAACTCGCTTTCTTGTGAGCTGGCCGCAACACCGCAGGATGGCTTCAGGCCCTAATCTGGTTCCGGCACGGCACGCTGAGCCTTTGGTTAATTCCTCTTCCTGGTGGGAAATGAGAGTTAAATTTGCCCGTCCAGACACCTCCAGCTAGTCTCTCATTGGTTCTGGCTATTCCTGTTCATCTTCCACAGAAATTGCAAACTGGGCCAAACAGGAGGTTAAAGGGACTGACTCTCCAAGTCGGGAGAGTGTTAGTAAAGCGTCTGGAATGTTGCACCCGAGTACCAGGGTACGAAAACTGAGACATATTTGAACACGTCTCCCGATCACATGGTTGATCATACTCTAGGTTCCACATGCATGTTTTAGCTGAAGGAAGAATACCTTAAACCTGGAGAGTTGAGACCCGTGGAATGGGTACCATGCAATATGACTTCAAAGGGTCTTCATTTGCTCACCGAACCTCTCCAATCCTATCACTGCTGCGTTTATGCCCCTGTACACACGCTTGATTCTCTTTTGGAGACATAGCAATCCATAGGTTTTAAGATACTTACTAGTCAGGTACATTCTTAGGCGTTTAATATGGGGTGTTGAGTCCATTTCGTTGAGCAAGGAGTAGCTCTGGTCTATTCCATATTTGGCTTAAGGAAGTTTATCTGTGCTCATTTCAATCTCTGGTTTTATGCAGCACCCCAACTCACCTTTCCCCTTAAGCAAGCATAAGTTGGTTTTCTAAATTTGAGACCCTGTTCTGTTTTGGAATTCAGTTCCTGTGTAGCCAAGTTTACATTCCGTGTATTAGTGATATCTTATGATGTTTCTTTTTCTGTGTGACTTATTTCAGTTAGAATCATCGTACCTGAATCCACTCATTATGCTGCTAAGGGCCTGATGACATAGATTTCATTGCTGAGTGATACTGCATTGTACGTAAGTACCACAAGTTCTTTATCCATTTTTCACTTTCTGCGATGTTGAACTTGTACTGTAAATGAGGTTCTTGTAAACAGAGTCGTCCCAAACTTTGGGGTGGCTGTGTCTTTTTGATTTTAATTTCCCTAAGCTATAGGACCATAAGTGGAAATGCCCTAGGCTTTGTTGCTTTGTTTTTTAGATGTTTCAGGAAACACCATACACTTCTCCCGAGTGTCTGTTGGCAATTTACATCCCGCCCATCAGCATACCAAGGCTCCCAGTTCTCCATGGCCTGTCCTGCCTTTCTGGATTTTACACTTTTTTCCGATGGCCCTTTTGACCGGGGGGAAGTGAGACTTCATTGTAGTTCAGATTTCCTTTGCAAGCTTGCTTGGTTGGCCAAAAAGGGCGTATGCGTTTTTTCCTGAATATATTCAGGAAAAAACGCATATGCCCTTTTTGGCCAAGTGCATCATTGTGGACGTTCTGCCTCTTTTCCTATGCTTTCAATGCAATTCCAGTCTACCTCCTGAAATCGGTTTCCTGCAATTCTGCCCCGCTTTCAAGTCCTCTTGGCAGCCTTACTTCAGTATATTTTTGGACGATAGCTGTCATTTATAACTCTGCAGGTTTGTGAATTACAGTGCCCCTGAGCTCCTTTCTTCAACTCGCTTTCTTGTGAGCTGGCCGCAACACCGCAGGATGGCTTCAGGCCCTAATCTGGTTCCGGCACGGCACGCTGAGCCTTTGGTTAATTCCTCTTCCTGGTGGGAAATGAGAGTTAAATTTGCCCGTCCAGACACCTCCAGCTAGTCTCTCATTGGTTCTCGCTATTCCTGTTCATCTTCCACAGAAATTGCAAACTGGGCCAAACAGGAGGTTAAAGGGACTGACTCTCCAAGTCGGGAGAGTGTTAGTAAAGCGTCTGGAATGTTACACCCGAGTACCAGGGTACGAAAACTGAGACATATTTGAACACATCTCCCGATCACATGGTTGATCATACTCTAGGTTCCACATGCATGTTTTAGCTGAAGGAAGAATACCTTAAACCTGGAGAGTTGAGACCCGTGGAATGGGTACCATGCAATATGACTTCAAAGGGTCTTCATTTGCTCACCGAACCTCTCCAATCCTATCACTGCTGCGTTTATGCCCCTGTACACACGCTTGATTCTCTTTTGGAGACATAGCAATCCATAGGTTTTAAGATACTTACTAGTCAGGTACATTCTTAGGCGTTTAATATGGGGTGTTGAGTCCATTTCGTTGAGCAAGGAGTAGCTCTTGTCTATTCCATATTTGGCTTAAGGAAGTTTATCTGTGCTCATTTCAATCTCTGGTTTTATGCAGCACCCCAACTCACCTTTCCCCTTAAGCAAGCATAAGTTGGTTTTCTAAATTTGAGACCCTGTTCTGTTCTGTAATTCAGTTCCTGTGTAGCCAAGTTTACATTCCGTGTATTACTGATATCTTATGATGTTTCTTTTTCTGTGTGACTTATTTCAGTTAGAATCATCATACCTGAATCCACTCATTGTGCTGCTAAGGGCCTGATGACATAGATTTCATTGCTGAGTGATATTGCTTTGTAAGTAAATACCACAACTTCTTTATCCATTTTTCACTTTCTGCGATGTTGAACTTGTACTGTAAACGAGGTTCTTGTAAACAGAGGCGTCCCAAACTTTGGGGTGGCTGTGTCTTTTTGATTTTAATTTCCCTAAGCTATAGGACCATAAGTGGAAGTGCCCTAGGCTCTGTTGCTTTGTTTTTTAGATGTTTCAGGAAACACCATACACTTCTCCCAAGTGTCTGTTGGCAATTTACATCCCGCCCATCAGCATAACAAGGCTCCCAGTTCTCCATGGCCTGTCCTGCCTTTCTGGATTTTACACTTTTTTCAGATGGCCCTTTTGACCGGGGGGAAGTGAGACTTCATTGTAGTGCAGATTTCCTTTGCAAGCTTGCTTGGTTGGCCAAAAAGGGCGTATGCGTTTTTTCCTGAATATATTCAGGAAAAAACGCATACGCCCTTTTTGGCCAAGTGCATCATTGTGGACGTTCTGCCTCTTTTCCTATGCTTTCAATGCAATTCCAGTCTACCTCCTGAAATCGGTTTCCTGCAATTCTGCCCCGCTTTCAAGTCCTCTTGGCAGCCTTACTTCAGTATATTTTTGGACGATAGCTGTCATTTATAACTCTGCAGGTTTGTGAATTACAGTGCCCCTGAGCTCCTTTCTTCAACTCGCTTTCTTGTGAGCTGGCCGCAACACCGCAGGATGGCTTCAGGCCCTAATCTGGTTCCGGCACGGCACGCTGAGCCTTTGGTTAATTCCTCTTCCTGGTGGGAAATGAGAGTTAAATTTGCCCGTCCAGACACCTCCAGCTAGTCTCTCATTGGTTCTCGCTATTCCTGTTCATCTTCCACAGAAATTGCAAACTGGGCCAAACAGGAGGTTAAAGGGACTGACTCTCCAAGTCGGGAGAGTGGTAGTAAAGCGTCTGGAATGTTGCACCCGAGTACCAGGGTACGAAAACTGAGACATATTTGAACACGTCTCCCGATCACATGGTTGATCATACTCTAGGTTCCACATGCATGTTTTAGCTGAAGGAAGAATACCTTAAACCTGGAGAGTTGAGACCCGTGGAATGGGTACCATGCAATATGACTTCAAAGGGTCTTCATTTTCTCACCGAACCTCTCCAATCCTATCACTGCTGCGTTTATGCCCCTCTACACACGCTTGATTCTCTTTTGGAGACATAGCAATCCATAGGTTTTAAGATACTTACTAGTCAGGTACATTCTTAGGCGTTTAATATGGGGTGTTGAGTCCATTTCGTTGAGCAAGGAGTAGCTCTGGTCTATTCCATATTTGGCTTAAGGAACTTTATCTGTGCTCATTTCAATCTCTGGTTTTATGCAGCACCCCAACTCACCTTTCCCCTTAAGCAAGCATAAGTTGGTTTTCTAAATTTGAGACCCTGTTCTGTTTTGGAATTCAGTTCCTGTGTAGCCAAGTTTACATTCCGTGTATTAGTGATATCTTATGATGTTTCTTTTTCTGTGTGACTTATTTCAGTTAGAATCATCGTACCTGAATCCACTCATTATGCTGCTAAGGGCCTGATGACATAGATTTCATTGCTGAGTGATACTGCATTGTACGTAAGTACCACAAGTTCTTTATCCATTTTTCACTTTCTGCGATGTTGAACTTGTACTGTAAATGAGGTTCTTGTAAACAGAGGCGTCCCAAACTTTGGGGTGGCTGTGTCTTTTTGATTTTAATTTCCCTAAGCTATAGGACCATAAGTGGAAGTGCCCTAGGCTTTGTTGCTTTGTTTTTTAGATGTTTCAGGAAACACCATACACTTCTCCCGAGTGTCTGTTGGCAATTTACATCCCGCCCATCAGCATACCAAGGCTCCCAGTTCTCCATGGCCTGTCCTGCCTTTCTGGATTTTACACTTTTTTCCGATGGCCCTTTTGACCGGGGGGAAGTGAGACTTCATTGTAGTGCAGATTTCCTTTGCAAGCTTGCTTGGTTGGCCAAAAAGGGCGTATGCGTTTTTTCCTGAATATATTCAGGAAAAAACGCATACGCCCTTTTTGGCCAAGTGCATCATTGTGGACGTTCTGCCTCTTTTCCTATGCTTTCAATGCAATTCCAGTCTACCTCCTGAAATCGGTTTCCTGCAATTCTGCCCCGCTTTCAAGTCCTCTTGGCAGCCTTACTTCAGTATATTTTTGGACGATAGCTGTCATTTATAACTCTGCAGGTTTGTGAATTACAGTGCCCCTGAGCTCCTTTCTTCAACTCGCTTTCTTGTGAGCTGGCCGCAACACCGCAGGATGGCTTCAGGCCCTAATCTGGTTCCGGCACGGCACGCTGAGCCTTTGGTTAATTCCTCTTCCTGGTGGGAAATGAGAGTTAAATTTGCCCGTCCAGACACCTCCAGCTAGTCTCTCATTGGTTCTGGCTATTCCTGTTCATCTTCCACAGAAATTGCAAACTGGGCCAAACAGGAGGTTAAAGGGACTGACTCTCCAAGTCGGGAGAGTGTTAGTAAAGCGTCTGGAATGTTACACCCGAGTACCAGGGTACGAAAACTGAGACATATTTGAACACATCTCCCGATCACATGGTTGATCATACTCTAGGTTCCACATGCATGTTTTAGCTGAAGGAAGAATACCTTAAACCTGGAGAGTTGAGACCCGTGGAATGGGTACCATGCAATATGACTTCAAAGGGTCTTCATTTGCTCACCGAACCTCTCCAATCCTATCACTGCTGCGTTTATGCCCCTGTACACACGCTTGATTCTCTTTTGGAGACATAGCAATCCATAGGTTTTAAGATACTTACTAGTCAGGTACATTCTTAGGCGTTTAATATGGGGTGTTGAGTCCATTTCGTTGAGCAAGGAGTAGCTCTGGTCTATTCCATATTTGGCTTAAGGAACTTTATCTGTGCTCATTTCAATCTCTGGTTTTATGCAGCACCCCAACTCACCTTTCCCCTTAAGCAAGCATAAGTTGGTTTTCTAAATTTGAGACCCTGTTCTGTTCTGTAATTCAGTTCCTGTGTAGCCAAGTTTACATTCCGTGTATTAGTGATATCTTATGATGTTTCTTTTTCTGTGTGACTTATTTCAGTTAGAATCATCGTACCTGAATCCACTCATTATGCTGCTAAGGGCCTGATGACATAGATTTCATTGCTGAGTGATACTGCATTGTACGTAAGTACCACAAGTTCTTTATCCATTTTTCACTTTCTGCGATGTTGAACTTGTACTGTAAATGAGGTTCTTGTAAACAGAGGCGTCCCAAACTTTGGGGTGGCTGTGTCTTTTTGATTTTAATTTCCCTAAGCTATAGGACCATAAGTGGAAGTGCCCTAGGCTTTGTTGCTTTGTTTTTTAGATGTTTCAGGAAACACCATATACTTCTCCCGAGTGTCTGTTGGCAATTTACATCCCGCCCATCAGCATACCAAGGCTCCCAGTTCTCCATGGCCTGTCCTGCCTTTCTGGATTTTACACTTTTTTCCGATGGCCCTTTTGACCGGGGGGAAGTGAGACTTCATTGTAGTGCAGATTTCCTTTGCAAGCTTGCTTGGTTGGCCAAAAAGGGCGTATGCGTTTTTTCCTGAATATATTCAGGAAAAAACGCATACGCCCTTTTTGGCCAAGTGCATCATTGTGGACGTTCTGCCTCTTTTCCTATGCTTTCAATGCAATTCCAGTCTACCTCCTGAAATCGGTTTCCTGCAATTCTGCCCCGCTTTCAAGTCCTCTTGGCAGCCTTACTTCAGTATATTTTTGGACGATAGCTGTCATTTATAACTCTGCAGGTTTGTGAATTACAGTGCCCCTGAGCTCCTTTCTTCAACTCGCTTTCTTGTGAGCTGGCCGCAACACCGCAGGATGGCTTCAGGCCCTAATCTGGTTCCGGCACGGCACGCTGAGCCTTTGGTTAATTCCTCTTCCTGGTGGGAAATGAGAGTTAAATTTGCCCGTCCAGACACCTCCAGCTAGTCTCTCATTGGTTCTCGCTATTCCTGTTCATCTTCCACAGAAATTGCAAACTGGGCCAAACAGGAGGTTAAAGGGACTGACTCTCCAAGTCGGGAGAGTGTTAGTAAAGCGTCTGGAATGTTACACCCGAGTACCAGGGTACGAAAACTGAGACATATTTGAACACATCTCCCGATCACATGGTTGATCATACTCTAGGTTCCACATGCATGTTTTAGCTGAAGGAAGAATACCTTAAACCTGGAGAGTTGAGACCCGTGGAATGGGTACCATGCAATATGACTTCAAAGGGTCTTCATTTGCTCACCGAACCTCTCCAATCCTATCACTGCTGCGTTTATGCCCCTGTACACACGCTTGATTCTCTTTTGGAGACATAGCAATCCATAGGTTTTAAGATACTTACTAGTCAGGTACATTCTTAGGCGTTTAATATGGGGTGTTGAGTCCATTTCGTTGAGCAAGGAGTAGCTCTTGTCTATTCCATATTTGGCTTAAGGAAGTTTATCTGTGCTCATTTCAATCTCTGGTTTTATGCAGCACCCCAACTCACCTTTCCCCTTAAGCAAGCATAAGTTGGTTTTCTAAATTTGAGACCCTGTTCTGTTCTGTAATTCAGTTCCTGTGTAGCCAAGTTTACATTCCGTGTATTACTGATATCTTATAATGTTTCTTTTTCTGTGTAACTTATTTCAGTTAGAATCATCATACCTGAATCCACTCATTGTGCTGCTAAGGGCCTGATGACATAGATTTCATTGCTGAGTGATATTGCTTTGTAAGTAAATACCACAACTTCTTTATCCATTTTTCACTTTCTGCGATGTTGAACTTGTACTGTAAACGAGGTTCTTGTAAACAGAGGCGTCCCAAACTTTGGGGTGGCTGTGTCTTTTTGATTTTAATTTCCCTAAGCTATAGGACCATAAGTGGAAGTGCCCTAGGCTCTGTTGCTTTTTTTTAGATGTTTCAGGAAACACCATACACTTCTCCCGAGTGTCTGTTGGCAATTTACATCCCGCCCATCAGCATACCAAGGCTCCCAGTTCTCCATGGCCTGTCCTGCCTTTCTGGATTTTACACTTTTTTCAGATGGCCCTTTTGACCGGGGGGAAGTGAGACTTCATTGTAGTGCAGATTTCCTTTGCAAGCTTGCTTGGTTGGCCAAAAAGGGCGTATGCGTTTTTTCCTGAATATATTCAGGAAAAAACACATACGCCCTTTTTGGCCAAGTGCATCATTGTGGACGTTCTGCCTCTTTTCCTATGCTTTCAATGCAATTCCAGTCTACCTCCTGAAATCGGTTTCCTGCAATTCTGCCCCGCTTTCAAGTCCTCTTGGCAGCCTTACTTCAGTATATTTTTGGACGATAGCTGTCATTTATAACTCTGCAGGTTTGTGAATTACAGTGCCCCTGAGCTCCTTTCTTCAACTCGCTTTCTTGTGAGCTGGCCGCAACACCGCAGGATGGCTTCAGGCCCTAATCTGGTTCCGGCACGGCACGCTGAGCCTTTGGTTAATTCCTCTTCCTGGTGGGAAATGAGAGTTAAATTTGCCCGTCCAGACACCTCCAGCTAGTCTCTCATTGGTTCTCTCTATTCCTGTTCATCTTCTGCAGAAATTGCAAACTGGGCCAAACAGGAGGTTAAAGGCGCTGACTCTCCAAGTGGGGAGAGTGTTAGTAAAGCGTCTGGAATGTTGCACCCGAGTACCAGGGGAGGAAAACTGAGACATATTTGAACACGTCTCCCGGTCACACGGTTGATCATACTCTGGGTTCCACAGGAATGTTTTAGCTGAAGGAAGAATACCTTAAACCTGGAGAGTTGAGACCCGTGGAATGGGTACCATGCAATATGACTTCAAAGGGTCTTCATTTGCTCACCGAATCTCTCCAATCCTATCACTGCTGCGTTTATGCCCCTGTACACACGCTTGATTCTCTTTTGGAGACATAGCAATCCATAGGTTTTAAGATACTTACTAGTCAGGTACATTCTTAGGCGTTTAATATGGGGTGTTGAGTCCATTTCGTTGAGCAAGGAGTAGCTCTGGTCTATTCCATATTTGGCTTAAGGAACTTTATCTGTGCTCATTTCAATCTCTGGTTTTATGCAGCATCCCAACTCACCTTTCCCCTTAAGCAAGCATAAGTTGGTTTTCTAAATTAGAGACCCTGTTCTGTTTTGGAATTCAGTTCCTGTGTAGCCACGTTTACATTCCGTGTATTAGTGATATCTTATGATGTTTCTTTTTCTGTGTGACTTATTTCAGTTAGAATCATCGTACCTGAATCCACTCATTATGCTGCTACGGGCCTGATGACATAGATTTCATTGCTGAGTGATACTGCATTGTACGTAAGTACCACAAGTTCTTTATCCATTTTTCACTTTCTGTGATATTGAACTTGTATGGTAAACGAGGTTCTTGTAAACAGAGGCGTCCCAAATTTGGGGTGGCTGTGTCTTTTTGATTTTAATTTCCCTAAGCTATAGGACCATAAGTGGAAGTGCCCTAGGCTCTGTTGTTTTGTTTTTTAGATGTTTCAGGAAACACCATACACTTCTCCCAAGTGTCTGTTGGCAGTTTACATCCCGCCCATCAGCATAACAAGGCTCCCAGTTCTCCATGGCCTGTCCTGCCTTTCTGGATTTTACACTTTTTTCCGATGGCCCTTTTGACCTGGGGGAAGTGAGACTACATTGTAGTGCAGATTTCCATTGCAAGCTTGCTTGGTTGGCCAAAAAGGGCGTATGCCTTTTTTCCTGAATATATTCAGGAAAAAACGCATACGCCCTTTTTGGCCAAGTGCATCATTGTGGACGTTCTGCCTCTTTTCCTATGCTTTCAATGCAATTCCAGTCTACCTCCTGAAATCGGTTGCCTGCAATTCTGCCCCGCTTTCAAGTCCTCTTGGCAGCCTTACTTCAGTATATTTTTGGACGATAGCTGTCATTTATAACTCTGCAGGTTTGTGAATTACAGTGCCCCTGAGCTCCTTTCTTCAACTCTCTTTCTTGTGAGCTGGCCGCAACACCGCAGGATGGCTTCAGGCCCTAATCTGGTTCCGGCACGGCACGCTGAGCCTTTGGTTATTTCCTCTTCCTGGTGGGAAATGAGAGTTAAATTTGCCCGTCCAGACACCTCCAGCTAGTCTCTCATTGGTTCTCCCTATTCCTGTTCATCTTCCGCAGGAATTGCAAACTGGGCCAAAGAGGAGGTTAAAGGGACTGACTCTCCAAGTGGGGAGAGTGTTAGTAAAGCGTCTGGAATGTTGCCCCCGAGTACCAGGGTACGAAAACTGAGACATATTTGAACACGTCTCCCGATCACATGGTTGATCATACTCTAGGTTCCACATGCATGTTTTAGCTGAAGGAAGAATACCTTAAACCTGGGTAGTTGAGACCCGTGGAATGGGTACCATGCAATATGACTTCAAAGGGTCTTCATTTGCTCACCGAACCTCTCCAATCCTATCACTGCTGCGTTTATGCCCCTGTACACATGCTTGATTCTCTTTCGGAGACATAGCAATCCATAGGTTTTAAGATACTTACTAGTCAGGTACATTCTTAGGCGTTTAATATGCGGTGTTGAGTCCATTTCGTTGAGCAAGGAGTAGCTCTTGTCTATTCCATATTTGGCTTAAGGAACTTTATCTGTGCTCATTTCAATCTCTGGTTTTATGCAGCACCCCAACTCACCTTTACCCTGAAGCAAGCATAAGTTGGTTTTCTAAATTTGAGACCCTGTTCTGTTTTGGAATTCAGTTCCTGTGTAGCCAAGTTTACATTCCGTGTATTAGTGATATCTTATGATGTTTCTTTTTCTGTGTGACTTATTTCAGTTAGAATCATCGTACCTGAATCCACTCATTGTGCTGCTACGGGCCAGATGACATAGATTTCATTGCTGAGTGACATTGCTTTGTAAGTAAATACCACAACTTCTTTATCCATTTTTCACTTTCTGCGATGTTGAACTTGTAATGTAAACGAGGTTCTTGTAAACAGAGGCGTCCCAAACTTTGGGGTGGCTGTGTCTTTTTTATTTTAATTTTCCTAAGCTATAGGACCATAAGTGGAAGTGCCCTAGGCTCTGTTGCTTTGTTTTTTAGATGTTTCAGGAAACACCATACACTTCTCCCGAGTGTCTGTTGGCAATTTACATCCCGCCCATCAGCATAACAAGGCTCCCAGTTCTCCATGGCCTGTCCTGCCTTTCTGGATTTTACACTTTATTCAGATGGCCCTTTTGACCGGGGGGAAGTGAGACTTCATTGTAGTGCAGATTTCCTTTGCAAGCTTGCTTGGTTGGCCAAAAAGGGCGTATGCGTTTTTTCCTGAATATATTCAGGAAAAAACGCATACGCCCTTTTTGGCCAAGTGCATCATTGTGGACGTTCTGCCTCTTTTCCTATGCTTTCAATGCAATTCCAGTCTACCTCCTGAAATCGGTTTCCTGCAATTCTGCCCCGCTTTCAAGTCCTCTTGGCAGCCTTACTTCAGTATATTTTTGGACGATAGCTGTCATTTATAACTCTGCAGGTTTGTGAATTACAGTGCCCCTGAGCTCCTTTCTTCAACTCGCTTTCTTGTGAGCTGGCCGCAACACCGCAGGATGGCTTCAGGCCCTAATCTGGTTCCGGCACGGCACGCTGAGCCTTTGGTTAATTCCTCTTCCTGGTGGGAAATGAGAGTTAAATTTGCCCGTCCAGACACCTCCAGCTAGTCTCTCATTGGTTCTCGCTATTCCTGTTCATCTTCCACAGAAATTGCAAACTGGGCCAAACAGGAGGTTAAAGGGACTGACTCTCCAAGTCGGGAGAGTGTTAGTAAAGCGTCTGGAATGTTACACCCGAGTACCAGGGTACGAAAACTGAGACATATTTGAACACATCTCCCGATCACATGGTTGAACATACTCTAGGTTCCACATGCATGTTTTAGCTGAAGGAAGAATACCTTAAACCTGGAGAGTTGAGACCCGTGGAATGGGTACCATGCAATATGACTTCAAAGGGTCTTCATTTGCTCACCGAACCTCTCCAATCCTATCACTGCTGCGTTTATGCCCCTGTACACACGCTTGATTCTCTTTTGGAGACATAGCAATCCATAGGTTTTAAGATACTTACTAGTCAGGTACATTCTTAGGCGTTTAATATGGGGTGTTGAGTCCATTTCGTTGAGCAAGGAGTAGCTCTTGTCTATTCCATATTTGGCTTAAGGAAGTTTATCTGTGCTCATTTCAATCTCTGGTTTTATGCAGCACCCCAACTCACCTTTCCCCTTAAGCAAGCATAAGTTGGTTTTCTAAATTTGAGACCCTGTTCTGTTCTGTAATTCAGTTCCTGTGTAGCCAAGTTTACATTCCGTGTATTACTGATATCTTATAATGTTTCTTTTTCTGTGTAACTTATTTCAGTTAGAATCATCATACCTGAATCCACTCATTGTGCTGCTAAGGGCCTGATGACATAGATTTCATTGCTGAGTGATATTGCTTTGTAAGTAAATACCACAACTTCTTTATCCATTTTTCACTTTCTGCGATGTTGAACTTGTACTGTAAACGAGGTTCTTGTAAACAGAGGCGTCCCAAACTTTGGGGTGGCTGTGTCTTTTTGATTTTAATTTCCCTAAGCTATAGGACCATAAGTGGAAGTGCCCTAGGCTCTGTTGCTTTTTTTTTAGATGTTTCAGGAAACACCATACACTTCTCCCGAGTGTCTGTTGGCAATTTACATCCCGCCCATCAGCATACCAAGGCTCCCAGTTCTCCATGGCCTGTCCTGCCTTTCTGGATTTTACACTTTTTTCAGATGGCCCTTTTGACCGGGGGGAAGTGAGACTTCATTGTAGTGCAGATTTCCTTTGCAAGCTTGCTTGGTTGGCCAAAAAGGGCGTATGCGTTTTTTCCTGAATATATTCAGGAAAAAACACATACGCCCTTTTTGGCCAAGTGCATCATTGTGGACGTTCTGCCTCTTTTCCTATGCTTTCAATGCAATTCCAGTCTACCTCCTGAAATCGGTTTCCTGCAATTCTGCCCCGCTTTCAAGTCCTCTTGGCAGCCTTACTTCAGTATATTTTTGGACGATAGCTGTCATTTATAACTCTGCAGGTTTGTGAATTACAGTGCCCCTGAGCTCCTTTCTTCAACTCGCTTTCTTGTGAGCTGGCCGCAACACCGCAGGATGGCTTCAGGCCCTAATCTGGTTCCGGCACGGCACGCTGAGCCTTTGGTTAATTCCTCTTCCTGGTGGGAAATGAGAGTTAAATTTGCCCGTCCAGACACCTCCAGCTAGTCTCTCATTGGTTCTCTCTATTCCTGTTCATCTTCTGCAGAAATTGCAAACTGGGCCAAACAGGAGGTTAAAGGCGCTGACTCTCCAAGTGGGGAGAGTGTTAGTAAAGCGTCTGGAATGTTGCACCCGAGTACCAGGGGAGGAAAACTGAGACATATTTGAACACGTCTCCCGGTCACACGGTTGATCATACTCTGGGTTCCACAGGAATGTTTTAGCTGAAGGAAGAATACCTTAAACCTGGAGAGTTGAGACCCGTGGAATGGGTACCATGCAATATGACTTCAAAGGGTCTTCATTTGCTCACCGAATCTCTCCAATCCTATCACTGCTGCGTTTATGCCCCTGTACACACGCTTGATTCTCTTTTGGAGACATAGCAATCCATAGGTTTTAAGATACTTACTAGTCAGGTACATTCTTAGGCGTTTAATATGGGGTGTTGAGTCCATTTCGTTGAGCAAGGAGTAGCTCTGGTCTATTCCATATTTGGCTTAAGGAACTTTATCTGTGCTCATTTCAATCTCTGGTTTTATGCAGCATCCCAACTCACCTTTCCCCTTAAGCAAGCATAAGTTGGTTTTCTAAATTTGAGACCCTGTTCTGTTTTGGAATTCAGTTCCTGTGTAGCCACGTTTACATTCCGTGTATTAGTGATATCTTATGATGTTTCTTTTTCTGTGTGACTTATTTCAGTTAGAATCATCGTACCTGAATCCACTCATTATGCTGCTACGGGCCTGATGACATAGATTTCATTGCTGAGTGATACTGCATTGTACGTAAGTACCACAAGTTCTTTATCCATTTTTCACTTTCTGTGATATTGAACTTGTATGGTAAACGAGGTTCTTGTAAACAGAGGCGTCCCAAATTTGGGGTGGCTGTGTCTTTTTGATTTTAATTTCCCTAAGCTATAGGACCATAAGTGGAAGTGCCCTAGGCTCTGTTGTTTTGTTTTTTAGATGTTTCAGGAAACACCATACACTTCTCCCAAGTGTCTGTTGGCAGTTTACATCCCGCCCATCAGCATAACAAGGCTCCCAGTTCTCCATGGCCTGTCCTGCCTTTCTGGATTTTACACTTTTTTCAGATGGCCCTTTTGACCGGGGGGAAGTGAGACTTCATTGTAGTGCAGATTTCCTTTGCACGTTTGCTTGGTTGGCCAAAAAGGGCGTATGCGTTTTTTCCTGAATATATTCAGGAAAAAACGCATACGCCCTTTTGGCTAAGTGCATCATTGTGGACGTTCTGCCTCTTTTCCTATGCTTTCAATGCAATTCCTGTCTACCTCCTGAAATCAGTTTCCTGCAATTCTGCCCCGCTTTCAAGTCCTCTTGGCAGCCTTACTTCAGTATATTTTTGGACGATAGCTGTCATTTATAACTCTGCAGGTTTGTGAATTACAGTGCCCCTGAGCTCCTTTCTTCAACTCGCTTTCTTGTGAGCTGGCCGCAACACCGCAGGATGGCTTCAGGCCCTAATCTGGTTCCGGCACGGCACGCTGAGCCTTTGGTTATTTCCTCTTCCTGGTGGGAAATGAGAGTTAAATTTGCCCGTCTAGACACCTCCAGCTAGTGTCTCATTGGTTCTCCCTATTCCTGTTCATCTTCCGCAGAAATTGCAAACTGGGCCAAACAGGAGGTTAAAGGCGCTGACTCTCCAAGTGGGGAGAGTGTTAGTAAAGCTTCTGGAATGTTGCACCCGAGTACCAGGGGAGGAAAACTGAGACATATTTGAACACGTCTCCCATTCACACCGTTGGTCATACTCTGGGTTACACATGCATGTTTTAGCTGAAGGAAGAATACCTTAAACCTGGAGAGTTGAGACCCGTGGAATGGGTACCATGCAATATGACTTCAAAGGGTCTTCATTTGCTCACCGAACCTCTCCAATCCTATCACTGCTGCGTTTATGCCCCTGTACACACGCTTGATTCTCTTTTGGAGACATAGCAATCCATAGGTTTTAAGATACTTACTAGTCAGGTACATTCTTAGGCGTTTAATATGGGGTGTTGAGTCCATTTCGTTGAGCAAGGAGTAGCTCTGGTCTATTACATATTTGGCTTAAGGAACTTTATCTGTGCTCATTTCAATCTCTGGTTTTATGCAGCACCCCAACTCATCTTTCCCCTTAAGCAAGCATAAGTTGGTTTTCTAAATTTGAGACCCTGTTCTGTTCTGTAATTCAGTTCCTGTGTAGCCAAGTTTACATTCCGTGTATAACTGATACCTTATGATGCTCCTTTTTCTGTGTGACTTATTTCAGTTAGAATCATCATACCTGAATCCACTCATTGTGCTGCTACGGGCCTGATGACATAGATTTCATTGCTGAGTGATACTGCATTGTACGTAAGTACCACAAGTTCTTTATCCATTTTTCACTTTCTGCGATGTTGAACTTGTACGGTAAACGAGGTTCTTGTAAACAGAGGCGTCCCAAACTTTGGGGTGGCTGTGTCTTTTTGATTTTAATTTCCCTAAGCTATAGGACGATAAGTGGAAGTGCCCTAGGCTCTGTTGCTTTGTTTTTTAGATGTTTCAGGAAACACCATACACTTCTCCCGAGTGTCTGTTGGCAAGTTACATCCCGCCCATCAGCATAACAAGGCTCCCAGTTCTCCATGGCCTGTCCTGCCTTTCTGGATTTTACACTTTTTTCCGATGGCCCTTTTGACCTGGGGGAAGTGAGACTACATTGTAGTGCAGATTTCCATTGCAAGCTTGCTTGGTTGGCCAAAAAGGGCGTATGCCTTTTTTCCTGAATATATTCAGGAAAAAACGCATACGCCCTTTTTGGCCAAGTGCATCATTGTGGACGTTCTGCCTCTTTTCCTATGCTTTCAATGCAATTCCAGTCTACCTCCTGAAATCGGTTGCCTGCAATTCTGCCCCGCTTTCAAGTCCTCTTGGCAGCCTTACTTCAGTATATTTTTGGACGATAGCTGTCATTTATAACTCTGCAGGTTTGTGAATTACAGTGCCCCTGAGCTCCTTTCTTCAACTCTCTTTCTTGTGAGCTGGCCGCAACACCGCAGGATGGCTTCAGGCCCTAATCTGGTTCCGGCACGGCACGCTGAGCCTTTGGTTATTTCCTCTTCCTGGTGGGAAATGAGAGTTAAATTTGCCCGTCCAGACACCTCCAGCTAGTCTCTCATTGGTTCTCCCTATTCCTGTTCATCTTCCGCAGGAATTGCAAACTGGGCCAAAGAGGAGGTTAAAGGGACTGACTCTCCAAGTGGGGAGAGTGTTAGTAAAGCGTCTGGAATGTTGCCCCCGAGTACCAGGGTACGAAAACTGAGACATATTTGAACACGTCTCCCGATCACATGGTTGATCATACTCTAGGTTCCACATGCATGTTTTAGCTGAAGGAAGAATACCTTAAACCTGGGTAGTTGAGACCCGTGGAATGGGTACCATGCAATATGACTTCAAAGGGTCTTCATTTGCTCACCGAACCTCTCCAATCCTATCACTGCTGCGTTTATGCCCCTGTACACATGCTTGATTCTCTTTCGGAGACATAGCAATCCATAGGTTTTAAGATACTTACTAGTCAGGTACATTCTTAGGCGTTTAATATGCGGTGTTGAGTCCATTTCGTTGAGCAAGGAGTAGCTCTTGTCTATTCCATATTTGGCTTAAGGAACTTTATCTGTGCTCATTTCAATCTCTGGTTTTATGCAGCACCCCAACTCACCTTTACCCTGAAGCAAGCATAAGTTGGTTTTCTAAATTTGAGACCCTGTTCTGTTTTGGAATTCAGTTCCTGTGTAGCCAAGTTTACATTCCGTGTATTAGTGATATCTTATGATGTTTCTTTTTCTGTGTGACTTATTTCAGTTAGAATCATCGTACCTGAATCCACTCATTGTGCTGCTACGGGCCAGATGACATAGATTTCATTGCTGAGTGACATTGCTTTGTAAGTAAATACCACAACTTCTTTATCCATTTTTCACTTTCTGCGATGTTGAACTTGTAATGTAAACGAGGTTCTTGTAAACAGAGGCGTCCCAAACTTTGGGGTGGCTGTGTCTTTTTTATTTTAATTTTCCTAAGCTATAGGACCATAAGTGGAAGTGCCCTAGGCTCTGTTGCTTTGTTTTTTAGATGTTTCAGGAAACACCATACACTTCTCCCGAGTGTCTGTTGGCAATTTACATCCCGCCCATCAGCATAACAAGGCTCCCAGTTCTCCATGGCCTGTCCTGCCTTTCTGGATTTTACACTTTATTCAGATGGCCCTTTTGACCGGGGGGAAGTGAGACTTCATTGTAGTGCAGATTTCCTTTGCAAGCTTGCTTGGTTGGCCAAAAAGGGCGTATGCGTTTTTTCCTGAATATATTCAGGAAAAAACGCATACGCCCTTTTTGGCCAAGTGCATCATTGTGGACGTTCTGCCTCTTTTCCTATGCTTTCAATGCAATTCCAGTCTACCTCCTGAAATCGGTTTCCTGCAATTCTGCCCCGCTTTCAAGTCCTCTTGGCAGCCTTACTTCAGTATATTTTTGGACGATAGCTGTCATTTATAACTCTGCAGGTTTGTGAATTACAGTGCCCCTGAGCTCCTTTCTTCAACTCGCTTTCTTGTGAGCTGGCCGCAACACCGCAGGATGGCTTCAGGCCCTAATCTGGTTCCGGCACGGCACGCTGAGCCTTTGGTTAATTCCTCTTCCTGGTGGGAAATGAGAGTTAAATTTGCCCGTCCAGACACCTCCAGCTAGTCTCTCATTGGTTCTGGCTATTCCTGTTCATCTTCCACAGAAATTGCAAACTGGGCCAAACAGGAGGTTAAAGGGACTGACTCTCCAAGTCGGGAGAGTGGTAGTAAAGCGTCTGGAATGTTGCACCCGAGTACCAGGGTATGAAAACTGAGACATATTTGAACACGTCTCCCGATCACATGGTTGATCATACTCTAGGTTCCACATGCATGTTTTAGCTGAAGGAAGAATACCTTAAACCTGGAGAGTTGAGACCCGTGGAATGGGTACCATGCAATATGACTTCAAAGGGTCTTCATTTTCTCACCGAACCTCTCCAATCCTATCACTGCTGCGTTTATGCCCCTCTACACACGCTTGATTCTCTTTTGGAGACATAGCAATCCATAGGTTTTAAGATACTTACTAGTCAGGTACATTCTTAGGCGTTTAATATGGGGTGTTGAGTCCATTTCGTTGAGCAAGGAGTAGCTCTGGTCTATTCCATATTTGGCTTAAGGAACTTTATCTGTGCTCATTTCAATCTCTGGTTTTATGCAGCACCCCAACTCACCTTTCCCCTTAAGCAAGCATAAGTTGGTTTTCTAAATTTGAGACCCTGTTCTGTTTTGGAATTCAGTTCCTGTGTAGCCAAGTTTACATTCCGTGTATTAGTGATATCTTATGATGTTTCTTTTTCTGTGTGACTTATTTCAGTTAGAATCATCGTACCTGAATCCACTCATTATGCTGCTAAGGGCCTGATGACATAGATTTCATTGCTGAGTGATACTGCATTGTACGTAAGTACCACAAGTTCTTTATCCATTTTTCACTTTCTGCGATGTTGAACTTGTACTGTAAATGAGGTTCTTGTAAACAGAGGCGTCCCAAACTTTGGGGTGGCTGTGTCTTTTTGATTTTAATTTCCCTAAGCTATAGGACCATAAGTGGAAGTGCCCTAGGCTTTGTTGCTTTGTTTTTTAGATGTTTCAGGAAACACCATACAATTCTCCCGAGTGTCTGTTGGCAATTTACATCCCGCCCATCAGCATACCAAGGCTCCCAGTTCTCCATGGCCTGTCCTGCCTTTCTGGATTTTACACTTTTTTCCGATGGCCCTTTTGACCGGGGGGAAGTGAGACTTCATTGTAGTGCAGATTTCCTTTGCAAGCTTGCTTGGTTGGCCAAAAAGGGCGTATGCGTTTTTTCCTGAATATATTCAGGAAAAAACGCATATGCCCTTTTTGGCCAAGTGCATCATTGTGGACGTTCTGCCTCTTTTCCTATGCTTTCAATGCAATTCCAGTCTACCTCCTGAAATCGGTTTCCTGCAATTCTGCCCCGCTTTCAAGTCCTCTTGGCAGCCTTACTTCAGTATATTTTTGGACGATAGCTGTCATTTATAACTCTGCAGGTTTGTGAATTACAGTGCCCCTGAGCTCCTTTCTTCAACTCGCTTTCTTGTGAGCTGGCCGCAACACCGCAGGATGGCTTCAGGCCCTAATCTGGTTCCGGCACGGCACGCTGAGCCTTTGGTTAATTCCTCTTCCTGGTGGGAAATGAGAGTTAAATTTGCCCGTCCAGACACCTCCAGCTAGTCTCTCATTGGTTCTGGCTATTCCTGTTCATCTTCCACAGAAATTGCAAACTGGGCCAAACAGGAGGTTAAAGGGACTGACTCTCCAAGTCGGGAGAGTGTTAGTAAAGCGTCTGGAATGTTACACCCGAGTACCAGGGTACGAAAACTGAGACATATTTGAACACATCTCCCGATCACATGGTTGATCATACTCTAGGTTCCACATGCATGTTTTAGCTGAAGGAAGAATACCTTAAACCTGGAGAGTTGAGACCCGTGGAATGGGTACCATGCAATATGACTTCAAAGGGTCTTCATTTGCTCACCGAACCTCTCCAATCCTATCACTGCTGCGTTTATGCCCCTGTACACACGCTTGATTCTCTTTTGGAGACATAGCAATCCATAGGTTTTAAGATACTTACTAGTCAGGTACATTCTTAGGCGTTTAATATGGGGTGTTGAGTCCATTTCGTTGAGCAAGGAGTAGCTCTGGTCTATTCCATATTTGGCTTAAGGAACTTTATCTGTGCTCATTTCAATCTCTGGTTTTATGCAGCACCCCAACTCACCTTTCCCCTTAAGCAAGCATAAGTTGGTTTTCTAAATTTGAGACCCTGTTCTGTTCTGTAATTCAGTTCCTGTGTAGCCAAGTTTACATTCCGTGTATTAGTGATATCTTATGATGTTTCTTTTTCTGTGTGACTTATTTCAGTTAGAATCATCGTACCTGAATCCACTCATTATGCTGCTAAGGGCCTGATGACATAGATTTCATTGCTGAGTGATACTGCATTGTACGTAAGTACCACAAGTTCTTTATCCATTTTTCACTTTCTGCGATGTTGAACTTGTACTGTAAATGAGGTTCTTGTAAACAGAGGCGTCCCAAACTTTGGGGTGGCTGTGTCTTTTTGATTTTAATTTCCCTAAGCTATAGGACCATAAGTGGAAGTGCCCTAGGCTTTGTTGCTTTGTTTTTTAGATGTTTCAGGAAACACCATATACTTCTCCCGAGTGTCTGTTGGCAATTTACATCCCGCCCATCAGCATACCAAGGCTCCCAGTTCTCCATGGCCTGTCCTGCCTTTCTGGATTTTACACTTTTTTCCGATGGCCCTTTTGACCGGGGGGAAGTGAGACTTCATTGTAGTGCAGATTTCCTTTGCAAGCTTGCTTGGTTGGCCAAAAAGGGCGTATGCGTTTTTTCCTGAATATATTCAGGAAAAAACGCATACGCCCTTTTTGGCCAAGTGCATCATTGTGGACGTTCTGCCTCTTTTCCTATGCTTTCAATGCAATTCCAGTCTACCTCCTGAAATCGGTTTCCTGCAATTCTGCCCCGCTTTCAAGTCCTCTTGGCAGCCTTACTTCAGTATATTTTTGGACGATAGCTGTCATTTATAACTCTGCAGGTTTGTGAATTACAGTGCCCCTGAGCTCCTTTCTTCAACTCGCTTTCTTGTGAGCTGGCCGCAACACCGCAGGATGGCTTCAGGCCCTAATCTGGTTCCGGCACGGCACGCTGAGCCTTTGGTTAATTCCTCTTCCTGGTGGGAAATGAGAGTTAAATTTGCCCGTCCAGACACCTCCAGCTAGTCTCTCATTGGTTCTCGCTATTCCTGTTCATCTTCCACAGAAATTGCAAACTGGGCCAAACAGGAGGTTAAAGGGACTGACTCTCCAAGTCGGGAGAGTGTTAGTAAAGCGTCTGGAATGTTACACCCGAGTACCAGGGTACGAAAACTGAGACATATTTGAACACATCTCCCGATCACATGGTTGATCATACTCTAGGTTCCACATGCATGTTTTAGCTGAAGGAAGAATACCTTAAACCTGGAGAGTTGAGACCCGTGGAATGGGTACCATGCAATATGACTTCAAAGGGTCTTCATTTGCTCACCGAACCTCTCCAATCCTATCACTGCTGCGTTTATGCCCCTGTACACACGCTTGATTCTCTTTTGGAGACATAGCAATCCATAGGTTTTAAGATACTTACTAGTCAGGTACATTCTTAGGCGTTTAATATGGGGTGTTGAGTCCATTTCGTTGAGCAAGGAGTAGCTCTTGTCTATTCCATATTTGGCTTAAGGAAGTTTATCTGTGCTCATTTCAATCTCTGGTTTTATGCAGCACCCCAACTCACCTTTCCCCTTAAGCAAGCATAAGTTGGTTTTCTAAATTTGAGACCCTGTTCTGTTCTGTAATTCAGTTCCTGTGTAGCCAAGTTTACATTCCGTGTATTACTGATATCTTATAATGTTTCTTTTTCTGTGTAACTTATTTCAGTTAGAATCATCATACCTGAATCCACTCATTGTGCTGCTAAGGGCCTGATGACATAGATTTCATTGCTGAGTGATATTGCTTTGTAAGTAAATACCACAACTTCTTTATCCATTTTTCACTTTCTGCGATGTTGAACTTGTACTGTAAACGAGGTTCTTGTAAACAGAGGCGTCCCAAACTTTGGGGTGGCTGTGTCTTTTTGATTTTAATTTCCCTAAGCTATAGGACCATAAGTGGAAGTGCCCTAGGCTCTGTTGCTTTTTTTTTAGATGTTTCAGGAAACACCATACACTTCTCCCGAGTGTCTGTTGGCAATTTACATCCCGCCCATCAGCATACCAAGGCTCCCAGTTCTCCATGGCCTGTCCTGCCTTTCTGGATTTTACACTTTTTTCAGATGGCCCTTTTGACCGGGGGGAAGTGAGACTTCATTGTAGTGCAGATTTCCTTTGCAAGCTTGCTTGGTTGGCCAAAAAGGGCGTATGCGTTTTTTCCTGAATATATTCAGGAAAAAACACATACGCCCTTTTTGGCCAAGTGCATCATTGTGGACGTTCTGCCTCTTTTCCTATGCTTTCAATGCAATTCCAGTCTACCTCCTGAAATCGGTTTCCTGCAATTCTGCCCCGCTTTCAAGTCCTCTTGGCAGCCTTACTTCAGTATATTTTTGGACGATAGCTGTCATTTATAACTCTGCAGGTTTGTGAATTACAGTGCCCCTGAGCTCCTTTCTTCAACTCGCTTTCTTGTGAGCTGGCCGCAACACCGCAGGATGGCTTCAGGCCCTAATCTGGTTCCGGCACGGCACGCTGAGCCTTTGGTTAATTCCTCTTCCTGGTGGGAAATGAGAGTTAAATTTGCCCGTCCAGACACCTCCAGCTAGTCTCTCATTGGTTCTCTCTATTCCTGTTCATCTTCCGCAGAAATTGCAAACTGGGCCAAACAGGAGGTTAAAGGCGCTGACTCTCCAAGTGGGGAGAGTGTTAGTAAAGCGTCTGGAATGTTGCACCCGAGTACCAGGGGAGGAAAACTGAGACATATTTGAACACGTCTCCCGGTCACACGGTTGATCATACTCTGGGTTCCACAGGAATGTTTTAGCTGAAGGAAGAATACCTTAAACCTGGAGAGTTGAGACCCGTGGAATGGGTACCATGCAATATGACTTCAAAGGGTCTTCATTTGCTCACCGAATCTCTCCAATCCTATCACTGCTGCGTTTATGCCCCTGTACACACGCTTGATTCTCTTTTGGAGACATAGCAATCCATAGGTTTTAAGATACTTACTAGTCAGGTACATTCTTAGGCGTTTAATATGGGGTGTTGAGTCCATTTCGTTGAGCAAGGAGTAGCTCTGGTCTATTCCATATTTGGCTTAAGGAACTTTATCTGTGCTCATTTCAATCTCTGGTTTTATGCAGCATCCCAACTCACCTTTCCCCTTAAGCAAGCATAAGTTGGTTTTCTAAATTTGAGACCCTGTTCTGTTTTGGAATTCAGTTCCTGTGTAGCCACGTTTACATTCCGTGTATTAGTGATACCTTATGATGTTTCTTTTTCTGTGTGACTTATTTCAGTTAGAATCATCGTACCTGAATCCACTCATTATGCTGCTACGGGCCTGATGACATAGATTTCATTGCTGAGTGATACTGCATTGTACGTAAGTACCACAAGTTCTTTATCCATTTTTCACTTTCTGTGATATTGAACTTGTATGGTAAACGAGGTTCTTGTAAACAGAGGCGTCCCAAATTTGGGGTGGCTGTGTCTTTTTGATTTTAATTTCCCTAAGCTATAGGACCATAAGTGGAAGTGCCCTAGGCTCTGTTGTTTTGTTTTTTAGATGTTTCAGGAAACACCATACACTTCTCCCAAGTGTCTGTTGGCAGTTTACATCCCGCCCATCAGCATAACAAGGCTCCCAGTTCTCCATG
Organism: Globicephala melas; assembly: GCF_963455315.2. Classification (NCBI taxonomy): domain Eukaryota; kingdom Metazoa; phylum Chordata; class Mammalia; order Artiodactyla; family Delphinidae; genus Globicephala; species Globicephala melas. The sequence continues at coordinate 116,126 of NW_027207716.1, forward strand.
GCCTGTCCTGCCTTTCTGGATTTTACACTTTTTTCAGATGGCCCTTTTGACCGGGGGGAAGTGAGACTTCATTGTAGTGCAGATTTCCTTTGCACGTTTGCTTGGTTGGCCAAAAAGGGCGTATGCGTTTTTTCCTGAATATATTCAGGAAAAAACGCATACGCCCTTTTGGCTAAGTGCATCATTGTGGACGTTCTGCCTCTTTTCCTATGCTTTCAATGCAATTCCTGTCTACCTCCTGAAATCAGTTTCCTGCAATTCTGCCCCGCTTTCAAGTCCTCTTGGCAGCCTTACTTCAGTATATTTTTGGACGATAGCTGTCATTTATAACTCTGCAGGTTTGTGAATTACAGTGCCCCTGAGCTCCTTTCTTCAACTCGCTTTCTTGTGAGCTGGCCGCAACACCGCAGGATGGCTTCAGGCCCTAATCTGGTTCCGGCACGGCACGCTGAGCCTTTGGTTATTTCCTCTTCCTGGTGGGAAATGAGAGTTAAATTTGCCCGTCTAGACACCTCCAGCTAGTGTCTCATTGGTTCTCCCTATTCCTGTTCATCTTCCGCAGAAATTGCAAACTGGGCCAAACAGGAGGTTAAAGGCGCTGACTCTCCAAGTGGGGAGAGTGTTAGTAAAGCTTCTGGAATGTTGCACCCGAGTACCAGGGGAGGAAAACTGAGACATATTTGAACACGTCTCCCATTCACACCGTTGGTCATACTCTGGGTTACACATGCATGTTTTAGCTGAAGGAAGAATACCTTAAACCTGGAGAGTTGAGACCCGTGGAATGGGTACCATGCAATATGACTTCAAAGGGTCTTCATTTGCTCACCGAACCTCTCCAATCCTATCACTGCTGCGTTTATGCCCCTGTACACACGCTTGATTCTCTTTTGGAGACATAGCAATCCATAGGTTTTAAGATACTTACTAGTCAGGTACATTCTTAGGCGTTTAATATGGGGTGTTGAGTCCATTTCGTTGAGCAAGGAGTAGCTCTGGTCTATTACATATTTGGCTTAAGGAACTTTATCTGTGCTCATTTCAATCTCTGGTTTTATGCAGCACCCCAACTCATCTTTCCCCTTAAGCAAGCATAAGTTGGTTTTCTAAATTTGAGACCCTGTTCTGTTCTGTAATTCAGTTCCTGTGTAGCCAAGTTTACATTCCGTGTATAACTGATACCTTATGATGCTCCTTTTTCTGTGTGACTTATTTCAGTTAGAATCATCATACCTGAATCCACTCATTGTGCTGCTACGGGCCTGATGACATAGATTTCATTGCTGAGTGATACTGCATTGTATGTAAGTACCACAAGTTCTTTATCCATTTTTCACTTTCTGCGATGTTGAACTTGTACAGTAAACGAGGTTCTTGTAAACAGAGGCGTCCCAAACTTTGGGGTGGCTGTGTCTTTTTGATTTTAATTTCCCTAAGCTATAGGACGATAAGTGGAAGTGCCCTAGGCTCTGTTGCTTTGTTTTTTAGATGTTTCAGGAAACACCATACACTTCTCCCGAGTGTCTGTTGGCAAGTTACATCCCGCCCATCAGCATAACAAGGCTCCCAGTTCTCCATGGCCTGTCCTGCCTTTCTGGATTTTACACTTTTTTCCGATGGCCCTTTTGACCTGGGGGAAGTGAGACTACATTGTAGTGCAGATTTCCATTGCAAGCTTGCTTGGTTGGCCAAAAAGGGCGTATGCCTTTTTTCCTGAATATATTCAGGAAAAAACGCATACGCCCTTTTTGGCCAAGTGCATCATTGTGGACGTTCTGCCTCTTTTCCTATGCTTTCAATGCAATTCCAGTCTACCTCCTGAAATCGGTTGCCTGCAATTCTGCCCCGCTTTCAAGTCCTCTTGGCAGCCTTACTTCAGTATATTTTTGGACGATAGCTGTCATTTATAACTCTGCAGGTTTGTGAATTACAGTGCCCCTGAGCTCCTTTCTTCAACTCTCTTTCTTGTGAGCTGGCCGCAACACCGCAGGATGGCTTCAGGCCCTAATCTGGTTCCGGCACGGCACGCTGAGCCTTTGGTTATTTCCTCTTCCTGGTGGGAAATGAGAGTTAAATTTGCCCGTCCAGACACCTCCAGCTAGTCTCTCATTGGTTCTCCCTATTCCTGTTCATCTTCCGCAGGAATTGCAAACTGGGCCAAAGAGGAGGTTAAAGGGACTGACTCTCCAAGTGGGGAGAGTGTTAGTAAAGCGTCTGGAATGTTGCCCCCGAGTACCAGGGTACGAAAACTGAGACATATTTGAACACGTCTCCCGATCACATGGTTGATCATACTCTAGGTTCCACATGCATGTTTTAGCTGAAGGAAGAATACCTTAAACCTGGGTAGTTGAGACCCGTGGAATGGGTACCATGCAATATGACTTCAAAGGGTCTTCATTTGCTCACCGAACCTCTCCAATCCTATCACTGCTGCGTTTATGCCCCTGTACACATGCTTGATTCTCTTTCGGAGACATAGCAATCCATAGGTTTTAAGATACTTACTAGTCAGGTACATTCTTAGGCGTTTAATATGCGGTGTTGAGTCCATTTCGTTGAGCAAGGAGTAGCTCTTGTCTATTCCATATTTGGCTTAAGGAACTTTATCTGTGCTCATTTCAATCTCTGGTTTTATGCAGCACCCCAACTCACCTTTACCCTGAAGCAAGCATAAGTTGGTTTTCTAAATTTGAGACCCTGTTCTGTTTTGGAATTCAGTTCCTGTGTAGCCAAGTTTACATTCCGTGTATTAGTGATATCTTATGATGTTTCTTTTTCTGTGTGACTTATTTCAGTTAGAATCATCGTACCTGAATCCACTCATTATGCTGCTAAGGGCCTGATGACATAGATTTCATTGCTGAGTGATACTGCATTGTACGTAACTACCACAAGTTCTTTATCCATTTTTCACTTTCTGCGATGTTGAACTTGTACTGTAAATGAGGTTCTTGTAAACAGAGGCGTCCCAAACTTTGGGGTGGCTGTGTCTTTTTGATTTTAATTTCCCTAAGCTATAGGACCATAAGTGGAAGTGCCCTAGGCTTTGTTGCTTTGTTTTTTAGATGTTTCAGGAAACACCATACACTTCTCCCGAGTGTCTGTTGGCAATTTACATCCCGCCCATCAGCATACCAAGGCTCCCAGTTCTCCATGGCCTGTCCTGCCTTTCTGGATTTTACACTTTTTTCAGATGGCCCTTTTGACCGGGGGGAAGTGAGACTTCATTGTAGTTCAGATTTCCTTTGCAAGCTTGCTTGGTTGGCCAAAAAGGGCGTATGCGTTTTTTCCTGAATATATTCAGGAAAAAACGCATACGCCCTTTTTGGCCAAGTGCATCATTGTGGACGTTCTGCCTCTTTTCCTATGCTTTCAATGCAATTCCAGTCTACCTCCTGAAATCGGTTTCCTGCAATTCTGCCGCGCTTTCAAGTCCTCTTGGCAGCCTTACTTCAGTATATTTTTGGACGATAGCTGTCATTTATAACTCTGCAGGTTTGTGAATTACAGTGCCCCTGAGCTCCTTTCTTCAACTCGCTTTCTTGTGAGCTGGCCGCAACACCGCAGGATGGCTTCAGGCCCTAATCTGGTTCCGGCACGGCACGCTGAGCCTTTGGTTAATTCCTCTTCCTGGTGGGAAATGAGAGTTAAATTTGCCCGTCCAGACACCTCCAGCTAGTCTCTCATTGGTTCTGGCTATTCCTGTTCATCTTCCACAGAAATTGCAAACTGGGCCAAACAGGAGGTTAAAGGCGCTGACTCTCCAAGTGGGGAGAGTGTTAGTAAAGCTTCTGGAATGTTGCACCCGAGTACCAGGGGAGGAAAACTGAGACATATTTGAACACGTCTCCCATTCACACCGTTGGTCATACTCTGGGTTACACATGCATGTTTTAGCTGAAGGAAGAATACCTTAAACCTGGAGAGTTGAGACCCGTGGAATGGGTACCATGCAATATGACTTCAAAGGGTCTTCATTTGCTCACCGAACCTCTCCAATCCTATCACTGCTGCGTTTATGCCCCTGTACACACGCTTGATTCTCTTTTGGAGACATAGCAATCCATAGGTTTTAAGATACTTACTAGTCAGGTACATTCTTAGGCGTTTAATATGGGGTGTTGAGTCCATTTCGTTGAGCAAGGAGTAGCTCTGGTCTATTACATATTTGGCTTAAGGAACTTTATCTGTGCTCATTTCAATCTCTGGTTTTATGCAGCACCCCAACTCATCTTTCCCCTTAAGCAAGCATAAGTTGGTTTTCTAAATTTGAGACCCTGTTCTGTTCTGTAATTCAGTTCCTGTGTAGCCAAGTTTACATTCCGTGTATAACTGATACCTTATGATGCTCCTTTTTCTGTGTGACTTATTTCAGTTAGAATCATCATACCTGAATCCACTCATTGTGCTGCTACGGGCCTGATGACATAGATTTCATTGCTGAGTGATACTGCATTGTACGTAAGTACCACAAGTTCTTTATCCATTTTTCACTTTCTGCGATGTTGAACTTGTACGGTAAACGAGGTTCTTGTAAACAGAGGCGTCCCAAACTTTGGGGTGGCTGTGTCTTTTTGATTTTAATTTCCCTAAGCTATAGGACGATAAGTGGAAGTGCCCTAGGCTCTGTTGCTTTGTTTTTTAGATGTTTCAGGAAACACCATACACTTCTCCCGAGTGTCTGTTGGCAAGTTACATCCCGCCCATCAGCATAACAAGGCTCCCAGTTCTCCATGGCCTGTCCTGCCTTTCTGGATTTTACACTTTTTTCCGATGGCCCTTTTGACCTGGGGGAAGTGAGACTACATTGTAGTGCAGATTTCCATTGCAAGCTTGCTTGGTTGGCCAAAAAGGGCGTATGCCTTTTTTCCTGAATATATTCAGGAAAAAACGCATACGCCCTTTTTGGCCAAGTGCATCATTGTGGACGTTCTGCCTCTTTTCCTATGCTTTCAATGCAATTCCAGTCTACCTCCTGAAATCGGTTGCCTGCAATTCTGCCCCGCTTTCAAGTCCTCTTGGCAGCCTTACTTCAGTATATTTTTGGACGATAGCTGTCATTTATAACTCTGCAGGTTTGTGAATTACAGTGCCCCTGAGCTCCTTTCTTCAACTCGCTTTCTTGTGAGCTGGCCGCAACACCGCAGGATGGCTTCAGGCCCTAATCTGGTTCCGGCACGGCACGCTGAGCCTTTGGTTATTTCCTCTTCCTGGTGGGAAATGAGAGTTAAATTTGCCCGTCCAGACACCTCCAGCTAGTCTCTCATTGGTTCTCCCTATTCCTGTTCATCTTCCGCAGGAATTGCAAACTGGGCCAAAGAGGAGGTTAAAGGGACTGACTCTCCAAGTGGGGAGAGTGTTAGTAAAGCGTCTGGAATGTTGCCCCCGAGTACCAGGGTACGAAAACTGAGACATATTTGAACACGTCTCCCGATCACATGGTTGATCATACTCTAGGTTCCACATGCATGTTTTAGCTGAAGGAAGAATACCTTAAACCTGGGTAGTTGAGACCCGTGGAATGGGTACCATGCAATATGACTTCAAAGGGTCTTCATTTGCTCACCGAACCTCTCCAATCCTATCACTGCTGCGTTTATGCCCCTGTACACATGCTTGATTCTCTTTCGGAGACATAGCAATCCATAGGTTTTAAGATACTTACTAGTCAGGTACATTCTTAGGCGTTTAATATGCGGTGTTGAGTCCATTTCGTTGAGCAAGGAGTAGCTCTTGTCTATTCCATATTTGGCTTAAGGAACTTTATCTGTGCTCATTTCAATCTCTGGTTTTATGCAGCACCCCAACTCACCTTTACCCTGAAGCAAGCATAAGTTGGTTTTCTAAATTTGAGACCCTGTTCTGTTTTGGAATTCAGTTCCTGTGTAGCCAAGTTTACATTCCGTGTATTAGTGATATCTTATGATGTTTCTTTTTCTGTGTGACTTATTTCAGTTAGAATCATCGTACCTGAATCCACTCATTGTGCTGCTACGGGCCAGATGACATAGATTTCATTGCTGAGTGACATTGTTTTGTAAGTAAATACCACAACTTCTTTATCCATTTTTCACTTTCTGCGATGTTGAACTTGTAATGTAAACGAGGTTCTTGTAAACAGAGGCGTCCCAAACTTTGGGGTGGCTGTGTCTTTTTTATTTTAATTTTCTTAAGCTATAGGACCATAAGTGGAAGTGCCCTAGGCTCTGTTGCTTTGTTTTTTAGATGTTTCAGGAAACACCATACACTTCTCCCGAGTGTCTGTTGGCAATTTACATCCCGCCCATCAGCATAACAAGGCTCCCAGTTCTCCATGGCCTGTCCTGCCTTTCTGGATTTTACACTTTATTCAGATGGCCCTTTTGACCGGGGGGAAGTGAGACTTCATTGTAGTGCAGATTTCCTTTGCAAGCTTGCTTGGTTGGCCAAAAAGGGCGTATGCGTTTTTTCCTGAATATATTCAGGATAAAACGCATACGCCCTTTTTGGCCAAGTACATCATTGTGGACGTTCTGCCTCTTTTCCTATGCTTTCAATGCAATTCCAGTCTACCTCCTGAAATCGGTTTCCTGCAATTCTGCCCCGCTTTCAAGTCCTCTTGGCAGCCTTACTTCAGTATATTTTTGGACGATAGCTGTCATTTATAACTCTGCAGGTTTGTGAATTACAGTGCCCCTGAGCTCCTTTCTTCAACTCGCTTTCTTGTGAGCTGGCCGCAACACCGCAGGATGGCTTCAGGCCCTAATCTGGTTCCAGCACGGCACGCTGAGCCTTTGGATATTTCCTCTTCCTGGTGGGAAATGAGAGTTAAATTTGCCCGTCCAGACACCTCCAGCTAGTCTGTCATTGGTTCTCACTATTCCTGTTCATCTTCCGCAGAAATTGCAAACTGGGCCAAACAGGAGGTTAAAGGCGCTGACTCTCCAAGTGGGGAGAGTGTTAGTAAAGCGTCTGGAATGTTGCACCCGAGTACCAGGGGAGGAAAACTGAGACATATTTGAACACGTCTCCCGTTCACACGGTTGATCATACTCTGGGTTCCACATGCATGTTTTAGCTGAAGGAAGAATACCTTAAACCTGGAGAGTTGAGACCCGTGGAATGGGTACCATGCAATATGACTTCAAAGGGTCTTCATTTGCTCACTGAACCTCTCCAATCCTATCACTGCTGCGTTTATGCCCCTGTACACACGCTTGATTCTCTTTCGGAGACATAGCAATCCATAGGTTTTAAGATACTTACTAGTCAGGTACATTCTTAGGCGTTTAATATGGGATGTTGAGTCCATTTCGTTGAGCAAGGAGTAGCTCTTGTCTATTCCATATTTGGCTTAAGGAACTTTATCTGTGCTCATTTCAATCTCTGGTTTTATGCAGCACCCCAACTCACCTTTCCCCTTAAGCAAGCATAAGTTGGTTTTCTAAATTTGAGACCCTGTTCTGTTTTGGAATTCAGTTCCTGTGTAGCCAAGTTTACATTCCGTGTATTAGTGATATCTTATGATGTTTCTTTTTCTGTGTGACTTATTTCAGTTAGAATCATCGTACCTGAATCCACTCATTATGCTGCTAAGGGCCTGATGACATAGATTTCATTGCTGAGTGATACTGCATTGTACGTAACTACCACAAGTTCTTTATCCATTTTTCACTTTCTGCGATGTTGAACTTGTACTGTAAATGAGGTTCTTGTAAACAGAGGCGTCCCAAACTTTGGGGTGGCTGTGTCTTTTTGATTTTAATTTCCCTAAGCTATAGGACCATAAGTGGAAGTGCCCTAGGCTTTGTTGCTTTGTTTTTTAGATGTTTCAGGAAACACCATACACTTCTCCCGAGTGTCTGTTGGCAATTTACATCCCGCCCATCAGCATACCAAGGCTCCCAGTTCTCCATGGCCTGTCCTGCCTTTCTGGATTTTACACTTTTTTCAGATGGCCCTTTTGACCGGGGGGAAGTGAGACTTCATTGTAGTTCAGATTTCCTTTGCAAGCTTGCTTGGTTGGCCAAAAAGGGCGTATGCGTTTTTTCCTGAATATATTCAGGAAAAAACGCATACGCCCTTTTTGGCCAAGTGCATCATTGTGGACGTTCTGCCTCTTTTCCTATGCTTTCAATGCAATTCCAGTCTACCTCCTGAAATCGGTTTCCTGCAATTCTGCCCCGCTTTCAAGTCCTCTTGGCAGCCTTACTTCAGTATATTTTTGGACGATAGCTGTCATTTATAACTCTGCAGGTTTGTGAATTACAGTGCCCCTGAGCTCCTTTCTTCAACTCGCTTTCTTGTGAGCTGGCCGCAACACCGCAGGATGGCTTCAGGCCCTAATCTGGTTCCGGCACGGCACGCTGAGCCTTTGGTTAATTCCTCTTCCTGGTGGGAAATGAGAGTTAAATTTGCCCGTCCAGACACCTCCAGCTAGTCTCTCATTGGTTCTCGCTATTCCTGTTCATCTTCCACAGAAATTGCAAACTGGGCCAAACAGGAGGTTAAAGGGACTGACTCTCCAAGTCGGGAGAGTGTTAGTAAAGCATCTGGAATGTTGCACCCGAGTACCAGGGTACGAAAACTGAGACATATTTGAACACGTATCCCGATCACATGGTTGATCATACTCTAGGTTCCACATGCATGTTTTAGCTGAAGGAAGAATACCTTAAACCTGGAGAGTTGAGACCCGTGGCATGGGTACCATGCAATATGACTTCAAAGGGTCTTCATTTGCTCACCGAACCTCTCCAATCCTATCACTGCTGCGTTTATGCCCCTGTACACATGCTTGATTCTCTTTTGGAGACATAGCAATCCATAGGTTTTAAGATACTTACTAGTCAGGTACATTCTTAGGCGTTTAATATGGGGTGTTGAGTCCATTTCGTTGAGCAAGGAGTAGCTCTGGTCTATTCCATATTTGGCTTAAGGAACTTTATCTGTGCTCATTTCAGTCTCTGGTTTTATGCAGCACCCCAACTCACCTTTCCCCTTAAGCAAGCATAAGTTGGTTTTCTAAATTTGAGACCCTGTTCTGTTTTGGAATTCAGTTCCTGTGTAGCCAAGTTTACATTCCGTGTATTAGTGATATCTTATGATGTTTCTTTTTCTGTGTGACTTATTTCAGTTAGAATCATCGTACCTGAATCCACTCATTATGCTGCTAAGGGCCTGATGACATAGATTTCATTGCTGAGTGATACTGCATTGTACGTAAGTACCACAAGTTCTTTATCCATTTTTCACTTTCTGCGATGTTGAACTTGTACTGTAAATGAGGTTCTTGTAAACAGAGGCGTCCCAAACTTTGGGGTGGCTGTGTCTTTTTGATTTTAATTTCCCTAAGCTATAGGACGATAAGTGGAAGTGCCCTAGGCTTTGTTGCTTTGTTTTTTAGATGTTTCAGGAAACACCATACACTTCTCCCGAGTGTCTGTTGGCAATTGACATCCCGCCCATCAGCATACCAAGGCTCCCAGTTCTCCATGGCCTGTCCTGCCTTTCTGGATTTTACACTTTTTTCCGATGGCCCTTTTGACCGGGGAGAAGTGAGACTTCATTGTAGTGCAGATTTCCTTTGCAACCTTGCTTGGTTGGCCAAAAAGGGCGTATGCGTTTTTTCCTGAATATATTCAGGAAAAAACGCATACGCCCTTTTTGGCCAAGTGCATCATTGTGGACGTTCTGCCTCTTTTCCTATGCTTTCAATGCAATTCCAGTCTACCTCCTGAAATCGGATTCCTGCAATTCTGCCCCGCTTTCAAGTCCTCTTGGCAGCCTTACTTCAGTATATTTTTGGACGATAGCTGTCATTTATAACTCTGCAGGTTTGTGAATTACAGTGCCCCTGAGCTCCTTTCTTCAACTCGCTTTCTTGTGAGCTGGCCGCAACACCGCAGGATGGCTTCAGGCCCTAATCTGGTTCCGGCACGGCACGCTGAGCCTTTGGTTAATTCCTCTTCCTGGTGGGAAATGAGAGTTAAATTTGCCCGTCCAGACACCTCCAGCTAGTCTCTCATTGGTTCTGGCTATTCCTGTTCATCTTCCACAGAAATTGCAAACTGGGCCAAACAGGAGGTTAAAGGGACTGACTCTCCAAGTCGGGAGAGTGTTAGTAAAGCGTCTGGAATGTTGCACCCGAGTACCAGGGTACGAAAACTGAGACATATTTGAACACGTCTCCCGATCACATGGTTGATCATACTCTAGCTTCCACATGCATGTTTTAGCTGAAGGAAGAATACCTTAAACCTGGAGAGTTGAGACCCGTGGCATGGGTACCATGCAATATGACTTCAAAGGGTCTTCATTTGCTCACTGAACTTCTCCAATCCTATCACTGCTGCGTTTATGCCCCTGTACACACGCTTGATTCTCTTTTGGAGACATAGCAATCCATAGGTTTTAAGATACTTACTAGTCAGGTACATTCTTAGGCGTTTAATATGGGGTGTTGAGTCCATTTCGTTGAGCAAGGAGTAGCTCTGGTCTATTCCATATTTGGCTTAAGGAACTTTATCTGTGCTCATTTCAATCTCTGGTTTTATGCAGCACCCCAACTCACCTTTCCCCTTAAGCAAGCATAAGTTGGTTTTCTAAATTTGAGACGCTGTTCTGTTTTGGAATTCAGTTCCTGTGTAGCCAAGTTTACATTCCGTGTATTAGTGATATCTTATGATGTTTCTTTTTCTGTGTGACTTATTTCAGTTAGAATCATCGTACCTGAATCCACTCATTATGCTGCTAAGGGCCTGATGACATAGATTTCATTGCTGAGTGATACTGCATTGTACGTAAGTACCACAAGTTCTTTATCCATTTTTCACTTTCTGCGATGTTGAACTTGTACTGTAAATGAGGTTCTTGTAAACAGAGGCGTCCCAAACTTTGGGGTGGCTGTGTCTTTTTGATTTTAATTTCCCTAAGCTATAGGACCATAAGTGGAAGTGCCCTAGGCTTTGTTGCTTTGTTTTTTAGATGTTTCAGGAAACACCATACACTTCTCCCGAGTGTCTGTTGGCAATTTACATCCCGCCCATCAGCATACCAAGGCTCCCAGTTCTCCATGGCCTGTCCTGCCTTTCTGGATTTTACACTTTTTTCAGATGGCCCTTTTGACCGGGGGGAAGTGAGACTTCATTGTAGTTCAGATTTCCTTTGCAAGCTTGCTTGGTTGGCCAAAAAGGGCGTATGCGTTTTTTCCTGAATATATTCAGGAAAAAACGCATACGCCCTTTTTGGCCAAGTGCATCATTGTGGACGTTCTGCCTCTTTTCCTATGCTTTCAATGCAATTCCAGTCTACCTCCTGAAATCGGTTTCCTGCAATTCTGCCCCGCTTTCAAGTCCTCTTGGCAGCCTTACTTCAGTATATTTTTGGACGATAGCTGTCATTTATAACTCTGCAGGTTTGTGAATTACAGTGCCCCTGAGCTCCTTTCTTCAACTCGCTTTCTTGTGAGCTGGCCGCAACACCGCAGGATGGCTTCAGGCCCTAATCTGGTTCCGGCACGGCACGCTGAGCCTTTGGTTAATTCCTCTTCCTGGTGGGAAATGAGAGTTAAATTTGCCCGTCCAGACACCTCCAGCTAGTCTCTCATTGGTTCTCGCTATTCCTGTTCATCTTCCACAGAAATTGCAAACTGGGCCAAACAGGAGGTTAAAGGGACTGACTCTCCAAGTCGGGAGAGTGTTAGTAAAGCGTCTGGAATGTTACACCCGAGTACCAGGGTACGAAAACTGAGACATATTTGAACACATCTCCCGATCACATGGTTGATCATACTCTAGGTTCCACATGCATGTTTTAGCTGAAGGAAGAATACCTTAAACCTGGAGAGTTGAGACCCGTGGAATGGGTACCATGCAATATGACTTCAAAGGGTCTTCATTTGCTCACCGAACCTCTCCAATCCTATCACTGCTGCGTTTATGCCCCTGTACACACGCTTGATTCTCTTTTGGAGACATAGCAATCCATAGGTTTTAAGATACTTACTAGTCAGGTACATTCGTAGGCGTTTAATATGGGATGTTGAGTCCATTTCATTGAGCAAGGAGTAGCTCTTGTCTATTCCATATTTGGCTTAAGGAACTTTATCTGTGCTCATTTCAATCTCTGGTTTTATGCAGCACCCCAACTCACCTTTCCCCTTAAGCAAGCATAAGTTGGTTTTCTAAATTTGAGACGCTGTTCTGTTTTGGAATTCAGTTCCTGTGTAGCCAAGTTTACATTCCGTGTATTAGTGATATCTTATGATGTTTCTTTTTCTGTGTGACTTATTTCAGTTAGAATCATCATACCTGAATCCACTCATTATGCTGGTACGAGCCTGATGACATAGATTTCATTGCTGAGTGATATTGCGTTGTATGTAAGTACCACAACTTCTTCATCCATTTTTTACTTTCTGTGATATTGAACTTGTACTGTAAACGAGGTTCTTGTAAACAGAGGCGTCCCAAACTTTGGGGTGGCTGTGTCTTTTTGATTTTAATTTCCCTAAGCTATAGGACCATAAGTGGAAGTGCCCTAGGCTCTGTTGCTTTGTTTTTTAGATGTTTCAGGAAACACCATACACTTCTCCCCAGTGTCTGTTGGCAAATTACATCCCGCCCATCAGCATAACAAGGCTCCCAGTTTTCCATGGCCTGTCCTGCCTTTCTGGATTTTACACTTTTTTCAGATGGCTCTTTTGACCGGGGGGAAGTGAAACTTCATTGTAGTGCAGATTTCCTTTGCAAGCTTGCTTGGTTGGCCAAAAAGGGCGTATGCGTTTTTTCCTGAAGGGAAGGGTTAGGGTTAGGGTTCGGGCTAGGGTTAGGGTTAGGGGACGGGGACGGTTTAGGGTCCAGTTGAGGGTACGACAACGCTTTAGGGGGAGCGTACGTGTGAGGGCGCGGCTTAGTGTCAGCGTACGGGTTAGGATTAGGGGACGGGTGAGGGTCAGGCTTCGG